>NW_009203628.1:22884-34465 GCF_000690835.1 Fulmarus glacialis | reverse complement strand
AGAGTGTATTTTTTAAAGAATTTTAAAAAAGAAAGACAAAATTTTTTTCATCTTCCCAGTTACAACTCATGATCACATTTTAAAGGTCTTTTGCGAATATAATAACTTACTTAACTTAAACTTCTTTGACCTCCAAACCTTATGGATCCAGGAACCATAGATCTGTTAAAAAAAAAAAAAAAAAGTGAGAATTGCCAGCATTGGAGATCAGTAAATAGTTGAAGGAGCAAGAAACAGAGGATGTACACTTGCTTGTCCATGAAACACAAGGAAAGAGAGCAGAGACCTGGTCTTTGGAATACCCAAGTTGACTTTCAGTTCATTTTTACTCTCCTGCAACATATTCAAACCATCAGCAGAAGACTGTCCCAAAAGGTGATGATGAAGGTGAAAGAAGAACAGATAAAAGGAGAAACATTTGTCTTGTGAAGTGATTTAAGTGATTATAATATGTGGGTAAAAACAAATGGGCACAGAGAACAAGCAGAAGTAATCGGATATGAGGATAGGAGCAGTGATAAGGGAGGCAGGACCTTAAGGAGCAAAACAAAGGAGATCTAAAACTAGAAGAAACATGGCATGAGAGAGGAAACCCACCCTATCTAAAATGGTCTGTCAGTCACTGATATGAGCCTGTGCCTTGTCAGCTGACATGCAGTCATCTGGCTTCAGTAAAGCAAGAGGCAAAACACTAGGAAAAAAGTAGGAAAAACAAAGGCAAAAGTGCTGTCTTTCTCCTGGTTTGTTCAGAAGCATTTCCACTGCTGGCATCCAGTTTCATACCTGAAGTAATAAATTCACCCAAGAAAAAAGGCTGTTCCTTCCAAAATTATGGTCACAGCATTTCAGAGAGGGGAGATGTGGGAGGGAAGGAACCTCTCTTTTCCACCTAACATCCTCTTATATTTACTTTGCTGTGTCTAGCAGCGAAGGTAGAGGTGAGGACGGATAGTTACATCTGTTGTGACAGGTTGCTTTTTGAGCACAGGTTAAATTTCTTTTTTCAGCTCAAACAGGATTTTAAAAAATCTTGTAAAACCCTTTGGAAGGTCTTTTGGCAATTCTGGTTCTTGGGTCTGGGAAAGATGCAAGCCATTTGCAGCATGAAACATGAGACAATAGAAAATAGGAAATCAGTGGAGTGAAGGACAAGAGAAATGGCAATGGATTTTCCTCTACCTCTCCTCTGAAGTATTCCTCCACTTCTACATTTTTTTAATCACTGAGAGCTTTATCTAGGACTCTATCAAAGATCCTACTGACTTTGATAGGGCTTGGGTGAGGCCTTATATTCAAATCACTCATCCATCAGTTCAAAATGGTATTCACAATGATTTGCAATGTATGTATGTGGCACCTGTAATTGTTTAAGATTTCTCAGTATTGACATCCATACTACACGACCAAGGTAGTACACTGTAGCACTATGTCCAGTTACTGAAATACCTACCTCTCCTTTAGAGAAATGTCCAGTGATTCAAACAATAACTAGATGAATTTTCCAATTCCAATGTTACCTTTAAAGCCCAAAGATGATATTTTAGTGTTAATTATGTAATCCCAGTTTATTTAGCAATATGATAGAAGTAGGTAAGAAATACAGCTTCAAAAGCACCTTCTTCTCCCTCTTTTAAGCCATTTTGAGAAGTATTCCATTTATATCACCCACTCTCCACATCCCCTCTTAACTCAAAAAATGTCCTGTGGACCATAAATGTCCTGTGGAAGACGTGCAGGCCCTTTAATCAGTCCCGTTTTGAACAGTGCATGCTTAATGGTGTTAAATGATAAAGCAAAATATAAATTAAAGAGAAGGCCCTACCCTGAAGTGCATGTCCCATCACTGTTGGTAATTTTCATTATTTCCAAAAAGCAGCACCAGCTAAAGACATCCTTCCAAGAATAGTCCTTTGTGGCAGAGCTGGTTGAAGGTACCCCAGTGCTCTTTCACTGCTTCTTCTCCCACTTCTCTGCTGCCCCTGAGATGGTATACATCCTTGGAAGGCTACTCAGAGAAATGGATCAGAATTGACCCTGGTTAAAAATAATGCTGAAAAAGAAGATTGTTTTTAACCTGGATTGATCTGGTTCACCATATACCCCACTGACATTTTTACTATGTCCGAGGCTGTGCAAGCAAACGAGTAAAGCTGCAGAGAGGGACACACATTAATTTCCTTCACTGCTAACCAAAAATGTCTAGGCTATTATGGGCACACTAGAGGAAGTGCCTTTGAATAGCTATGTTTCCTAAGGCAACTTGACTTTGCTGTGCCTACAGAGTGAGGATCAGTGTCCTCTGAAAATATCGACTCTGCTTTTGGTGTATATTTTATAAGTTACTCATGGTTATGACCTGGTTGCCACTGAGCATCTGTAATTTCAGCCTGTATATAATAAATTCCTGAAGTAAAAAAGCAGGGGAGAGTAAGTTCTAAAGAGTAAATGAGGAAAATGCAGGAGAAAGTGATCAGCAATGAACTTTATTCATAAAACATACAAAATGCAATACAACGGAGTGACAGAATTAGTCTGTGTTGAAAATACCTTTGTATTTATCATGTGGAAATCAGACTGCACACTGTATTGGCCCCATAAAACTTCTTTGAAGCTCTGGCTGGAAATTCACAAAGAAAGTTTTTCCAGAAGTACCCAGTGTAGGCCCAGCTATTATTCCACTGAAATCTATGAGAATTACATCAGTATAAAGCAAAAACTGTATAAATTGCTAGTTTGTGCTAAAGAAAAAGTAGGACTTTTCAAATTCTGTCTTTTATATTTTTTTCTTCTTCATTTACAATCTACTGCCAGCCTCTGGAAAAAACAAGAAATTTGGCAGGATCTGGTAACTTAATCATGTTTTAAGTTATATTAAACTGTTTGCTTTCTATCACTTTGCCATTTTTTTAACTGTATTTTTTGGTCTGAAATTTTCCATTGTGTAATTCCAAACCACAGGTGATTCTTTTTCTTTTTCTTTTTCTTTTTCTTTTTCTTTTTCTTTTTCTTTTTCTTTTTCTTTTTCTTTTTCTTTCTCTTTCTCTTTCTCTTTCTCTTTCTCTTTCTCTTTCTCTTTCTCTTTCTCTTTCTCTTTCTCTTTCTCTTTCTCTTTCTCTTTCTCTTTCTCTTTCTCTTTCTCTTTCTCTTTCTCTTTCTCTTTCTCTTTCTCTTTCTCTTTCTCTTTCTCTTTCTCTTTCTCTTTCTCTTTCTCTTTCTCTTTCTCTTTCTCTTTCTCTTTCTCTTTCTCTTTCTCTTTCTCTTTCTCTTTCTCTTTCTCTTTCTCTTTCTCTTTCTCTTTCTCTTTCTCTTTCTCTTTCTCTTTCTCTTTCTCTTTCTCTTTCTCTTTCTCTTTCTCTTTCTCTTTCTCTTTTTCTTTTTCTCTTTTTCTTTTTTTTTTTTTTTTTTTAAAGGAAATATGTTAAAATTATTTTAAGCAGCAGAAGTGGGAATAAATTATACTTTTCCTGTTAAAGTGAAGTAAACAAAAAAAACTCAACAAAAGTCTTTGAACAACAATTTTTGAAACAATGTGATCAACAGGGGGTTTGTGGACTATTTTTAAAGGGTTTGAGGTAAAAAAAGATCTAAATTGTTATATACTGGAGATGTTAAATTATAGCTATTTATTACATGTCTTTTGGCAGTAAGTGTTAGGGTACACACTGATATTTTTTTATTTGTTATGAGGATCATATGACAAATTGGGCATTGCATATGTATAGCACTGAGTGTCCTGTCCTTAGAGACCACGATGCTGAAAGAGCTTGGCATGAGCACGTATCCAAAGTTAACTTAGCTGGGTGCTGAGAAGTAAAAGCACAGGAAGCAAGATTATCATCTTGGGGCACCTGACATGGAGAAGGAATGAACCCTCTCTCCATCTTCCAGGTTCTTCAGGTATTACTAATACTCAATTTTGATTATTCATTTTAATGCTGTTGTTGGCTCTGTTTCCCAGAATTGTTTTGATTTCATTACTGAACCAGAAGTTAAGAATCACAATCAGTTTTTACTAGAGGTTTTTTCACAAGGAATGCCACTATGAGGCATTTTGAGTGAATAGGGCTTGTTCAAGTTTTATATGGATGTTGCTATATGTATTCGAATGGCTAATAATACATGGGGATGCTTTTTTTTCATGAAGCCTTCCTAGACTATAATTTGAGCAGCAGAGGGCTGCATTAATTCAAAATCTACAGGTGTGTTGGGTTTTCCCCCCCCCTTTATCTCGTGCCCCATATAGATCATTGCAATAATTCAACAACTTCTGCATCTCTCCTGACATTACCACCAGGCAATTGACAACAGTGCTGTGATTAGTTGGTAGACAAAACTCAGCTAATTGGCCGTCTGGCTGCTCTCTGGCAGGACAGGCAGTGGCCACCTCCCCCGTCTTACCTCAAAGCTAGCACTATTTTAGGTTTCTTTCTTTTATTCAGCCACTTATATTCAAAAACCCGTTATTTTTTAAATAGCATCATGCCGTATACTACTAGATTATGGAGTGTATACACATTTTATTTTTGGCATATCGGCAGGTCATGGCGAATATAGCTTTTGAATTGTTTTTTAAATAGAAATATAGAAAATTCCATAGAAAACCGCTGAACCAATATTTAATTTTTCTGGATCATATTTAAGTATCAGGGAACAGTGTGATTGTGACACACAGAATCTTGACTTTATTCTATCTATTACATTCTTTATTTTATATTATTAAGACTTCAGTTGTATAACCATTTTTTTTTTTAATGGCGTGCTTAATTTAATGTATTGAATCCACAACACTTTTGCCTAAAATTTGGCCAAAACTGCCCCCCCTTCAACATATATCTTTCTGGGGGGGGAGGGGGGGGGGAAAGGAAGATGACCAAAAGCAATACATGACAGTCTATAGGGAAATACGTATGTTTTTAGGGGAAAGGGAATTTAACTACACTTACCTTATGTTATATTTAGTAATAGCTATTTAACCAAATGATACTATTACTGTAAACATAATTTCTTTGTGCCTCAATCTTCTCAGTGATAAATTGAAATTAGTAAAATGTTTTATGCCTGGTCTGATATTGTGACTGCAAAGAACTCTTTAGTCATTGTGGAGGGACTCCAAAAGGAAAAATGTGACAGCAGTTTTTTTGACCTGGCCAAAACTGAAACATCAAAAACTTTAGATGGAAGTTTGAGTCTTTTACCTGAATGAGCAATATATGGTATCTATGTATAGTTGCACATCAGCCTGATTTTCAGGTGGGGGAATTTGTTCTTAAGACAGTCCAGTTATGAACTGTTGGAAAGAACTTCCAACTTCAGACATCGGCTTGGTTGAACACCTTGATTTCAGTTTAAATATTTAAAAAGGTAACCATTTTATGGGGGTTTAGAAACAGAAATGCAGTAAACAATGGCATTGACATTGTGTCCATTTCTGTCATTCTGGGTTTACTCTGAGTTTACTACATCATTAAGATGTTCTAAAAGTTTCAGTCTACATCTGGATTTAGAATTCTCAGGGTGTCATCTAACTTCTTTGTACCTTTGGGCAAATCACTTTAAACATGTAATTTTTTTACTGCTAAAATATTTTTAGCATTTCTGTTTATTTTATAAATTAACATGTCCCTTTTTACCTCCAAGTATATTAATTTGATAATACCTATAGAGAGGGTTTTGGGTTTTTTTATTTTTAACTTTGCAGGTCTAATTTTCTGTGTTCTGTGTGTACTTATTTACATCTGGTTGCATGTGTTTGTAGGTATTCATTGGTACGTCTAAAGTCAGGAAGTGAGAGTCCTGTATTTTAAAGGGCTACATACACGTCACACTTAAAGTAAGATGCTAGATTCCTGCCATATTGAAACTAGGGTCACTCATCACAGTTCCTAAAAATGGATTTAAGAGCCTAATCTTAGAATCTATTTAAAAAAAAAAACCCCAAACAACCCAAACCATGGCCTGGCATTTCACAGGGCTGGTGAACTGTCACATTATCAACATTATTCTTAAATATTTGTTATTACTCTCGCTTTCTAAGGAAGTGAGACTTACACTAAGGTTTGGCTGTTCCCCTTTTTCCTTTCCCTCCTCCATGGGTTTTGAACCCTTTTGTATCTCACAGTTAAATTTGAAAGGTGAAATTCTCAATGAATATCATGTTTTATGAAAGTCTGACTGTGTGGAGGAAAGAAACCCAGATCAGTGCCAATTTTGAGGAAAAGACAGGCAGAACATAGCTGTTATACATTCTGTTTGGCAGTGGCTCAGTGGCCAAACAAAATGTGCGCAGTCCCAGATGAGTCACAGCACAGTTTCTCCTGCCAGGTGATAGTGTAATAGGCAATGTGGAGAGATCTGGCCATTTGCAGTGAGAGGAAAGAATGTGGAGTTACAGAGCAAAGAGCATAAATCTGTAGGAAAGCAGGTTTCATTCAATCTGGTGCTTACAGGACACCTTGGGTTTGTTATTGCAAAAGAATAAAGGACCAAATGCCAGAAGATCTTAAAAGGATGTAAATTGCTTGCTATAGGCAAACAAGAACATCTTGTTTGCTGTTTTTATCTATTTCCTGAGCATTTTATCCTGTATGGAAAAAAATCACATACTATTTCAGTCATCACAAGCTGCACTGAACACATGAGATTCATACTAATCTTTCATATGCGATGCCCAACTGCAGTTAAATTCTGTATAAATAATAAGATAGGGATGCCGAGATACTAAATATGATAATAAAAATTAAGTTAGAGGAAACCTACTTTTTCCAGCTGGGAATTTAGCCAGAACTTGGTTCTTTTCTTGGCTCTGTTGAAGTCAGCATAGGCATGTTTAGATGAAGATAAAAGCTTGATTTTAAAGCAGCTTGGTATTTCCTGTTTGTTTACATTTAAAATGTCTATGTATCCCATCTTACCTTGGCCAAATTACCTGCTTTTGTAGACTTGGGATTACCTTTCTAAAGATGAGAATGATAATACTGAAAATATTAATGCTTGCCTATTCTTTTTATTTAATATTTATAAAGAGCATTTTAATTCTCAGCCAAACAAGTTGCATCAATGGAAATTAATCACCATTGTCTTTTATGATTTCATTGATTACATGGATACGGTTTTCTAAAATGTTGGAGCTAGTGTCTAAGATAATCTTCCTTCTCCTAAAGTCATTCAAGATAAGGGAAAACACCAACTGATTTTCATTAGTATGCTTTTGTTTTATAAGCTGAATGAGTGCCAGATTATGATCATCAGCAATCACTCGTTTATTTATTAGAGGAAAATAGAAACCTGTGACATTTGACTATCAGTTGCCTTTTATGGACTATTTCAGAAAGGTACTACTTCTAAATATTCTCCTGGGTATTTTTCAAGATAGGAATGTTACCACTAGCAACAGGAAATCGTAACGATTCGGGTCACTGCAGACAGAAGTCCATTCAGCAACAAGTTTTGGATGGAATTTGTAGCTGAATTTAAAAAGTTATTAGCAATTAGGATGTACTCAGTACTTTGAAATGCTGAATAACAGAGGGAACACTATGTATATGCTTCTTAAAGCAAAAAACCCATGAAATGTTAAAACCCTGCGTTTCAGCAATAGCGCAGGTTTGAGTGCTTAATATAGTAAGAAGTTTATACTGGACCCCTTTTTGTCCCAGTAGCCCTCTCCTTCTTATTCATTTTAAGTGATCTTGCATGCAGTTATGATCCTGAAGGACTTTGTTTTTAAGGAACTGTACTTCTAATTTGGTGTGAGTTCTTTGTGGTAGGGGTAATAGACATGAAAGTTCATGGATCTGTGTGATAGTTTTGGTTCTGTCTAGGAGCAAGTTTTTCAGAAGCCTCTTTGTCCATCAGAGAGTATGCTATGGGCACCAGCATGAAGAAAAAAAAAACCCAGAAAATAAAGGAAACAAAACCACTCCAGCTGATCATGCTAAAGATACTTTAAATTAATGATAAACTGACAGAACAATAATGTGAGAACCAAAATACAAAATTCTGATTAGAAGATAGTAAATTTGATTTAATTCTTTTGAAGTAAGATTTAGCTATGTGTTTACTTAGATTTCACAAGATGGAAGCATGTGTAAATGAGGATAGATTTTCCTAACAGCTCAATGTAATGGTAGACACTAAGGCAAGCAGTCAGATTTTAAAAAGCATGGTCCTCTTTAATATACAGACAAATAATATATAAAATATGTTTTAAAATAGCTCTTATATGTCTCCATGGGAAGTGTTGAGGGCACAGTGCTTCCAAAAATGGCTATTGCATAGGTGTATGAGATTGCTATTTGGCAATACATCTGCAAACTCTTGTGCATCTGAACCTAACTGCCAGCAAGAGACTTCTCTGGCATTTAGACACAGTGGCCATTCTCCGACATCTGCTGTGCATACAAGTTCAGTGCTCAGGATGCCAATCTTTTCCCCTCTGCGGGGAATTTAGAGTTTGAGGAACTTCCTTAGAGCAATCTTCCATTCTTGCAGCTGGTAAAGCAGAGAATAAAGGCTACTGTGAAAGTGGCATATGAAGGTCTTTTTGTTGCTCCTTTTTGTGTATTTCTGAACAAACCCTTTTTGGTGGGTAAACCATGGGATTCTCTGAAAGAAAAGATTCTTCAGTACATGCAATAGCAAATTATTGCTTCCAAGCAAGGGTTTTTTTTCCCCTTCAGGGCTCTCCCATTTCATGTCCATTCAGTAACCGGGGACCAGACCAGTAGTGTGCTTTTCCTTTTAGCAGCATGTTGTGATGTTAGAACTTCCTGCAAAATCATGTGTTTCATATGGTTTTTATATTTTAATCACATTTTTTAAAGTGCTTCCAGATGTAAGCATATATTTGGTTACAGTTTACTGCACATGCTTATGCACTGATAAACTGGTAAGGCCTGCATCCAACAGCCTTTAAATCAATATGTGGATTTCTGTTGACTTCCAAAAGCTCTGGTTTGGGCTGTTGGACTCTTATTGTTGGTATAGTCAATGGATTCAGGTCGCCAATTTTCTCAGAGGTGTTCAGTAACAGTTAGTGCAATAGTTACAGTTACAGTAGCTTAGTAATGTGAATTACTAAGGAGGAAATGCTTTTCCTGTTTCTTCCTCCTCCATGAATCAGACATTTACTCATGCTTCAGCTGGCTCTTGCCAAAGATAGGCAAAGCACCCAGTCAGAGAGGCTGGGTATGTGCTTAGGAGTCCCATATATCTGTGCAGAAAATACTAATGCATGCACAGCAAGACTAATTAGTTCTGGACTTAGGAAATCCTCATGCAAATGCACTGTACCTGCTAATATAGGAGGTAAAATTACTTTATTAATTTTCCTTTTTTCCCATTCTCTGATTGGGAAATTCACGTCTGTTCATGGCATCCCTTCATCAGAAGCCCTTGCTGCTTTCCCACCAGGCCGTCCTTCTGGGCACAAGGAATGCCCCTAAGGGAAGCAGGCCACAGGAAAAGGATGAGATAAGTTTCCTACATAATGCAATAAGTGACTGGAAAGCGCATGTGAAGTAAGTGAAGCGCATGTTGGTTTTGCAGAAGGCTCAGTCCTACTTGTGCTTCACCCATTATTCCTTTCCAGGCAGGAATCATTAGCAAAATCAAACACCAGCAGGTTGCTAAATCAGGTTCTGTAGGAGCTCAAGCAGACATGTAGGTAGGGAAAGCTGAAAAATGTAAAGCAGCTCTATGTAGCGCCCCTTAAGTGCGGGTGGTGGGAGGTAGATAAGGCTGCTTATTTCATTGCACAGAACCCCTCTAGAAAGTCTCCTGGTTTGGGGTGGGGGGTGCCCTTTGAGAATTTAGTGTCCTAAACAAGAGGAAAGCTATGGGGTAGGCACCTAATTGCCATGGAATAGATTTCCTGGAAGAACTGCAGGCTTTGGGACAGATAGAAGTTCTCAGCTCATAGGTAGAAAAATCAAGAACTTGGAAGCTTGTCAAAAAGGCAAAATTGGAGTATTTTGTAAAGGCTCAGTGAGTGAAAGCTGAGAAAAAGAAACTTTACGCGACATATTTATTCATCGTCAACAATAAATTGGGAGAATTGGGAAGAGATAGATGCTGAAGTCTGTTCAGGTCGTGCCATGCAGGGGCATTTGTTGGTAGCCTGAGGAAAATCTTCACGAAAAAGATTGTGTGAGAGATGCACAGAAATGTTCATCATTTATCTGAACTGCTTCAAATGTGGTAAGGTGAACTCAGTCTTGGCTTAGAGGCTGCGTGCTGCTGGAGTTTTACAAAAAGCAGATTTTATTTGGTTCACTTGGGACATCCCAAATGTTGATAAACTGGAAAGGACTGTGCCAGTACTTCTGTCATATGGTGACAGAGAAAAACATGTACAACAGAAACGTACTGTGCAATGAATCAAGTAACACAGTTTCTATTCAGATCACAGCCCTGCGGGTAGATTATATATAGAGTAATTTTAGCCCTCTTAGAAGTGTGTTGCTAGAATTGCTCTATAAAGAGGAGAAATAACAGAAGCCCTGTAATTAAACATGCTGAACTAAAAAAATTTGGAGGGAAAATATTTATTGCAATAAGATTGAAACACTTAAAATCTTTTCAGTTAGAGTCTCACACTAGCCTTTGTGCACCAGTGGCATTTAAATTAAAACCAGTATGTTTCCATAAATAGAAAAGTTGGTTTTGATGAAGGGAGAATTTTTGATGAAAACAGCTTCCATTTGAAATCCCTGATTGCATCTATAAAGCAACTCCTTTGAACAGTATCCTGCTGGCATACTGTTGATGACAATAAAGCTAAATATAAGTACAGAAAGAGATCTGCAAATGTGTGCGTGCATATATATTTATATATGTAACTGAAAATTGGAACTAATTGGGAAACTCGGCTTATCTAATTCAAATGCAGATGTGATCTTATGATCTCTTTCACCCATATCTGGTCAAACAGATATATTTACAGTTCCTTGACAGTGTAGACAATAAGCAGTGCCCACTGTACCACACCCGTTATGATCAGATTATAAATGCAACCCTGCGACAGAACACATGCTTGTATGAAGACCTACACACAATTGCTGAGAATGGATAACTTGGATGATATGTAGTGCTAACATAGGCTGGAAACCATGGGGTAGAAATCTAAAATTGTCACAAGAAGAGGTTATTTTTTAAGCTTTTTTAACCTTTTTTGCTCTTTCTTGTAAGAAGTATGTCTTGGAGTCATTGTTTCACAATACCTGCCTTTAAAAAAGAAAAACTACTTTGTATTATATATTTAATCAATACTTTTTATTATATGATTATTCATATAACTGAGATTAGGATGGTTTTGATCCATTGAATTGTTCTTGCTGTATTTGTTTTTCAAATTCTACAGTGAGGAAGTGAAGTTTCTTTCTTGTAAGAAGTATGTCTTGGAGTCATTGTTTCACAATACCTGCCTTTAAAAAAGAAAAACTACTTTGTATTATATATTTAATCAATACTTTTTATTATATGATTATTCATATAACTGAGATTAGGATGGTTTTGATCCATTGAATTGTTCTTGCTGTATTTGTTTTTCAAATTCTACAGTGAGGAAGTGAAGTTGAGTTGC
>NW_009203628.1:17512-22854 GCF_000690835.1 Fulmarus glacialis | reverse complement strand
CAATCTTCCATAAATATACTTGTAATAAGGAAGAAACCATTGCTGTGTGAAATGTCATCTTTTTTAAAGGTGAATTGTGGTAAAATAACAAAGACAAATATAAACTGCAAGTCTGAATCCATTGCTGATGTTGCCTACTTGTTTAGTATGTGTTCGGAGAAACCTATAAGGTTCCTCTTTTAGTGCTTTCAGTCAGTTGTAGTCGATGGCAAGATCCATCAGAAGCTTTATTTTCAGATTATTTTTTTTTTTCATTATTCTGCTTTCACCATCCTGTAGTTACGAATATATCTTATCTTATATTCATAAGGAGCTTGAATCTTAGTCCAGTGTATGATGTCCAGAGGAAAAGGACCTGGGGGTGCTGGTTGACAGCCAGCGGAACATGAGCCGGCAGTGTGCCCAGGTGGCCAAGAAGGCCAACGCCATCCTGGCCTGTATCAGAAATGGTGTGGCCAGCAGGAGTAGGGAGGTGATTGTGCCCTTGTACTCGGCCCTGGTGAGGCCGCACCTCGAATACTGTGTTCAGTTTTGGGCCCCTCACTACAAGAAGGACACTGAGGTGCTGGAGCATGTCCAGAGAAGGGCAACAAAGCTGGTGAAGGGCCTGGAGCACAAGCCTTATGAGGAGCGGCTGAGGGAACTGGGGCTGTTTAGCCTGGAGAAGAGGAGGCTGAGGGGAGACCTCATCGCGCTCTACAACTACCTGAAAGGAGGTTGTAGCAAGGTGAGGGTTGGTCTCTTCTCCCAAGTAACAAGTGATAGGACGAGAGGAAATGGCCTCAAGTTGCGCCAGGGGAGGTTTAGACTGGACATTAGGAAAAACTTCTTTACTGAAAGAGTGGTCAGGCCTTGGAACAGGCTGCCCAGGAAAGTGGTGGAGTCACCATCCCTGGAAGTCTTTAAAAGACGTGTAGATGAGGCGCTTAGGGACATGGTTTAGTGGGCATGGTAGTGTTGGGTTAACGGTTGGACTTTATGATCTTAGAGGTCTTTTCCAACCTTAATGATTCTATGATTCTATGATTCTGTCTTTGATAGAATCCATACAGCATCTACTATTCTATAAAGGGGCTATATTTAGACTGAGAAGGCAAGTATTTACTATTTCTCATTTTGTATATTTTTAAGCATGTTAATATTTTCTATGCTTCTGAACTTGAAAGAAAAATACAACTTGGGACAAAGAAGTTTTGCTTACCTTTTATTTTCTTTACCTTTTAGTCCTATTAGTAATAATTTTCTAAATCTTAAATACTTTAGTTATTAAGCAATATAATTTTTTGCAAGTGATTTACTTGTTGCAGCAAATGGCTAAATGTTCTCCTGCATTAACACTACTGCAGGTGTACAGCACGCGGGAAAAACATCCTGAAAGACCAGCACTAGGAATCACTGGATCCTTTAACACAGGTATCTCTAATGCAAGTCCTTTAACACAGATATCTCTAATGCAAGGAACTTATAAGGGCAACATTGGCAACTTGGAGGGTGCATTGAGGTTTTAACGTCCTGAGGTCATCAGATTAGGTAAAAATCTTAATTTTCATTAAAAACAAAACAAGACAAAAAGGTGCATAGTCCAAATTGTTATAGAAAGAACTGTAAAACATGACTTTAGTATGAATTCAAGTCATCAATAGAAGGTAAAGTTTTAATTTAATTTAAATTTTTAATATCACAATCCTTTTAAGTCTTACTCTGAGTTTGTACATGCCAGAGTTTTAGCTTCTGTAGAGGCATACAGTATGTATGTGTGTGTATATATATATATAGAAAAGCAAGCGATTCACCTCAAAATGTCATCTGATTCCTCTGATCCTTGCTAGCTGAAGGTAGCTGAAGACATGATAAATGGAGCAGAAATCAGAGAGCAGAAAATGGTAATTGGCAATTTAATCAGTAAATAGGTAGACCGCAGTGTAAGTATCTGTTGGTGTTTGTAGTGTCTGGGATAACGGGGAAAGGGTTCAGTGCTTCTTCTGCTTTGTAATGCTTTAGCAATGCTTGTAGCCATAAACCTGCCTTAAAATGCCAATTAAACAGGGTTTATGACTGCTTTGTGTTACTGAAGCAATGCAACAGATCAACATGTATCAACGAAACTAGCCTATTGTTTTGCCTTTTTTTTAAAAACAAACCTGAATAACATAAAGTAATCTGAGTGCCTTGTGCCTAAAAGCAACATGTCCCACATGTTGGATGGTCCTCTCCCTCCCTGTAAATTAACCACAAAAGAAGTTATTTGAATGAACTAATTGGTTATAGGCTCTGTGGCCCATAAGGTCCATTTGAATCATCTAGCAGCTGGAGCGTCTAGATGCTGGAGATACAGACCACCACACTAGCCAGGATGAGAAGTGGTGCCGAGCTGGGGAAGGCACCGGCCTGAGGGCTGGCAAGGAAGGTAGGCAGCAGCTGGAGGGGAGAAGCATTGGGGACCTAACAGTGAAGATTTAGATGAGGAGAAAACCTGCAGCTGGGAACAGATTTGTGAAGATTTACCTTTGTGGTAGCTGCTCCTACACAGAGCTTTTCCCCAAAAGCTTTTATCTGGTCACTTTTAAATCTTCTCATCCACCTCTTTTCCACATCTGTATATACCAGTCTAAACTGTGCAATGTATGCCATGTTTTGTATGCCATAATTTTACTATATATGTTATTCTTTGCCATTCCATTAATATATAAGAAGAAAAAAGGTATCTTTAATAAGTGATTCACCAATATGGGAATCGCATCATATTAAGGAACCAGTATTCCCATGAACAGTACTTTGCAACTGTGACTTCTCATGAGAGCTTTTAGGACTGTTTTACAAAGTCTATTGAATTACATAAGCCTACATCATTGTTACGTGCAGTGGGTGCTTGTAGATTAAAAAGAAAAAGCAGAACAAAAAAATTGTGATGATTCAGGCTAACCTTCTGTGTGTAATCTGAATGAATTCCCATATGAGGTATGATTTTCAGAACGCAAGATCCAATCTTGATTTAAAAGGGTCAAGGACAGAGAACCTGTCATCACCCTTGGGAAGGTGTTCCAGTGGCGAAGTGGTGTTCCCTGTGTATCTGCATCATATATCTGATCTGAACTTGTCTGCTGAAACTTGTTTGTAGTGTTGCCTGTTATCTGTAAGAGCCTCCTGTCAAAACTCTTTTAGACAATGATCAAGTCAGACATAATTTTCATAAGATGAATGGAGCTGCATTAAAGAGTTTCTTCCAGTTCTTTATTTGTGAGGCTCTTTAGTGGGTTCCTTGAGTTGTACACAGCAGACATCGATACAGCCTTCCAACATTAGATGCTTGACTGCCAAGTATACAGTTAATCCAAGCTCTCCAGTCCTATTCAGGCTTCTTCCACAGAGGCCTCTGGGGATGCATTTTTCCCTTCAGCCCCGACAGCACATTGGGAGCTCATGTTCGGCAGAGTCATGTCCACTCTTAGTGCCAAGTCTTTTTAAGAATTGTTGCCCCCAGCATAAACTCTCTCTCTCTGCCAAGAGGACCCTACTCTCTTGTTTAATTTATAGATATATAAATTGGTTTTCAGAGTGAAGTGGCTTGCCCAGAGGCTTACAGTGGCAGAGCCTGTTCTGAGAAGAACAATCAAACTCCTAAATATCATACTATGTCCTTGCCAACGGACTATTAATTTACTTGTTTCTTCGCCTGTACTTTATGTTCTCTATGACTGAATATTTTCCTGGTTTCCCTGCATGGGCTAAGGCTGTACATGCTCTTTCTTTTAGATGTCCCGTTTCATCTGATGAACAGAGTATACTTTAGGGATTACAAGGTGATAATGCTATTTCTAATCATGTTTATTATTATTACTACAAAATCTTATCTATAAGGTTAATTATTTCCTGTAGTTGCGTGATGAATAAAATATTCATCTCAAGTATATTATGAAATGCCTCCCATCTCATTTAAGTCGGGATTAAATTTCTTTCATTGCTGCTGGGCCCTGTTCAGGGTGGTACTCTTCCCCTGCTTCCTCTGGAGAGCTGATACCATGCTGGTTTGTAATACTCATTAGGAGCCCAACCCTTTTTCCAGGGATAACCTCTGGTTATGCCCATTTCAAATGCTTCTGCTTTTAAAAAGTGCACCAAGAAATGAATTGTTTCAAGACAAAGGTCTCTTAAAGCTGAAATCTGCTTCATGGGCTGAATACAGAGGAGGAAGAGGGAGCCCCTGTCTTCTTGAAAAGGATTAATGTTACTAGCATGACACCCTTGCACCAGGGGCAGAAGCTATCGTTTCCCCTCTCAGATGGTAGAAGACTATTCCTTGGTGCTAAGTAGAAGAGTAGGACTACTCTTTTAGGAATACTCTGTCTTTAAATGCTTCCATTTGAATGGAGCAAGTGCTTTATTGAAAAAAACAAAACTTGATTCCTTTAGGATATCAAACAGTATATGAAAATAAGAATGAATCCCATGAAAAGCTGAACCAACTTGAAGTTAACAGGTATTCTTAACAATTTCTTGAACAGTTGTTCATCTTCCTTGCAATGAAGGTGGCATCTTCTTTTGATTTTAGTCATCATTTTCTCTTGAAATCCTTTGCTAAAGCAGTTGTCTGGTGTAAATTACACAGATTGTAGGTCTGCAGTCAAGCGCAGCCGTGCTGGGTCTGACCAAAGGCCCAGGCAGTGCAGCGAGCTGCCAGTGGTGGCAGAGCGAGCTGCCTCCTTCATGGCAGGGAGCAGTGCGGTTGATGTGGGTGGAGATGGCAGTGGCTCCCTGTTTCTGGTCGCCTGGCATCTGCGATGAACCTTGATGTCTCCCGGTGGTTGGAGGGGACACATTGTTGCATGTGGTTACGCACTGTTTGGCAGCAGGAGGGTTGAGACATCACCAGGGCTACTAGCTTGCACCATGAGGGAGAATATTGGCATGGACAGGGAAAGCTGCCATGTTGAGGGGAAGCAGACAGTACAGACAAGTCTTCAGGGATGTGAGGCTCCCGGGCCATCATGCAGTGCCCTGGAGCAGTGGGGCATGGATGCCTATCATCAGGAATTCAGATCATTCACTTTGTGTCCTTCAGGTGGTGACTGACAGGGCCAGTGGAGAGGTGACAGTGCTCTCTGCTGAGGCGCATGCCATGCCGGGTCTGGAGGAGAACCCTGGGGCCAGGCCTAGTGCAAGCTGCTGCACCCCTGTGCTACATCCCCTCTGAGGGTGCCAGGCTTTGGGGGTTGGCGAGGCACCCCTCAGCCTTGTGATCAGCATCAGGCCTGCTGCTCTGTGGACCAGACCGTAAGTGGTTTCAGCAGTCTCAGTGGCGGCCATGGTGGTCACAGCAAGTGCCGGCCTGTGCTGGCTCTGCT
>NW_009203628.1:0-17481 GCF_000690835.1 Fulmarus glacialis | reverse complement strand
CAGGAATGGGGCAGGGTCTTCCTCTCCCTCCTGCAATGCAGGGGGCCAAGCCCCCCATGTCCTTCCCCCTGCTCTGACTTGGACCCCTCTCAGAAGGGGAACATGGTGACCAGCCCAAGGTATTTTAGGAAGAGCAAGACCAGCAGACAGACTTCCTCTTGTAAAATCTCTCAGTTTCCGGGCTGGACAATGTGAAATGCTTTCTTGTGGCAGTTCTTGAGTTTAAAAAGCAGATGGTATCTACGTGCTACGGTGTAAGTGCCTCAGAAGCACATGGAGGATTAAAATGATGACTCATTGGAGCAAAGCAGGACAGGGAAATGAACGACCAAAAGAGACATCTTTAGTCAATATGAAGTTGTTGGCTTTTTGGAGGCACGTAGAAATGTGTTTTACACCACTTAGAAGTGCTAAGTTTTCAAAGTTGTAAATCTGCTCTCTGGTTTATATGTTAAGCTAAGTAAAAGACAACCTCAATTATTTTTATACTTTAGCTTTTTGTTTTGTTTTTCACCTACCAGGTAATGAGTCCTTATGAAATTAGAAAAGCAGTCCTTGTCTGGCTTGGATAAATAGAAAGATTGGCTTGTCCTTAAGTGATTGATTACTTTTAAATTACTGTGAAAGCTCCTTTTAAATAGGTCAATGTAAGTGACAAAGTAAGCAAAGCTACTCCTTTTCCCCTCTTTGTTAGGGGTAGCTTTAAAATCTTCAGCACACACTTACGGTGTGAAACTTAAGATAACACACCTCTAACACACTTCCTAAATGATACACAGTTACTGTGAATGGAGTAGAGGTGATAGATGTAATGAAGTTTAACAAGTTTTCCAGTTTTTCCTTTTAGGTTTTTTTTTTTTTTTTTTTTTTGGCGTTGTAGCCTCTGTGAAGCTCAGAAAGTGAAGTGCTTTCAGCTTTAGAAAGTGGTTTGGTTTGTTTGGTTTGGTTTGGTTTGGTTTTAGGGAGAAAAGCAGATGATAATGATAGCATCTCCGATTCTGAGTGAAGGGAGAAAAATACAGTACTTTAACACCTTTTTTTTTTTTTGACCCACTTTTTGAAAATTTCTGCAGCTAAAACAGCTGGGCAGAGATGAACCAATTTTAGCAGGGAATTCTGTAACAGTTCACAAGGAGGCTGGTTTTGATTTTAGTGCATTGTAAGCTATTAAGCATGGACAGTACAATTTAATAATAAGCATTCAAGCTGCTCAGCTAAAAAGTCTGCTGAACATGCTCATAGACTAAGTTAGCTGCATGTTGGAAAGTCAGAATTTGAGTTATCACTAGGAATTAGAAAGATAACTGGAAGGAGGCATCAGGTAATGTAAAGTATACCAGCGCTCAGGTCAGGGTTTTGCTTTTTAAAATTGAGCATTGGTCTCCTCCCTACAGTTTATCATAGAATAGTAAGTGGTCATATTACACTGCCTATCAGCAAGGCCCTAACTCTGCAGGACAGCCTATGTAGTGACTTGATTTATGAAGCCAACATTTAATTGAAGAGTCAAGTATATCTATTCATACAACCTAAAGTTTCTTCACCATTTGACTATGTTCTGTTCACATTTTGTAACTGAGATTTGCTGCTATGGAATAATCTACATGGCTTAAAGTAATCTGTATAGTAATCTGTCCTTACATCTAAAGATAGCACAACGTTACTGTTTTAAAATTAAGGAAAAGTGTTTTACAGAACGAGTGTTCTAAGGTCTGTTTTCTGAGCCTGTGTGTGTTTGACTTCTGTCATAATGCCGATGAAGTAGAGGAGCTAGGCCCACCCATAGACCTCATGATATGAAAGCAAATTTTACGTTGCTGGTGTACGATAAAAGTTTGATATCTTTGGAGAAGAACTGCCTGACAAGTCTAATGTAATAGAAAACACACATGCACTGCCAATCATCAGAAATGTGAAGGGAGCTTAAGCTGCTGAGACTGAGATAAAAATCAATACAGTTGGTTAACCTCACTGTACGATCAGAAACCTTGTTCCTTTGCCATGTATTTCTTTTCTTCTAAACAAATCCTAGCGCAGCTTGCTCCCTGGTCTCCCACCAAGTCTCTCTGTTGTTCCGGTCCATCCTGTTTTGTGGGCAATGCAGGTGCCTAATGGCATTTCTTCAGAACTGCCTCTTTGGTCATTGGTGCTTCTTCTCCAGAGCAACATCTGCTGAGCCCTGAGTCGCCCAGTATCTTTCCAGAAGAGAGGAACCGTGACAGAGGGAATTTGTACAGCTTGCGTCTTCACTTGTTGCTGCAGAGGAGAGCTTAAACACGTGCTGTCGAAGCATTTACAAAGGGCGTGGATGGGGACAGCTCAGCCCAAAACTCAGAAGGGAGTTTGTCAGGATAAAAGGAAAATAAAGTGGCTGCAGCTCGTGCGGGCCTCCCAGAGGCAGCTGAGGCCTGACGTCTTTGGCCCTGCAGCTTGCCAAAGAGCAATTGGATGGAGAATGAGGATTTAGGAGAACGACTAAATATTTGGGGAGTGCAGGAGTGGAATGAGTCTACTTCACTGTGTAACTTGTTTAAAGGACATAGTTTGGCAGCCAGAACTGTTTGCAGGTCAGTCAGATGCCCAGTGGTGAGTGCAGGGTACCTGTCAATGCATTTAGTGGTTCTCTGCCTGGCTGAAATCCTAGGTTTGTTACAGATGTTTGGTATACAGATATCTTTAAAAATAACTTATATAAAGTTCAAGCTGTAATGCTGGCTAGCAGAAAAGAAACACTTTTAAAAATGTGTTTGTAAAGAGCTAGGAAACCACTGAATATTAGTTTCAAAAATTACACATCTGTATGGTTTGACTTAGACAGCTGATGGTCCCAGGTTTTTTGTTCGTATTCATGTGGCTGGTGTTGCAGTGGACTGTGCCAGAAACATGATGGCTGCCCACACCAAGAAGTACCACTGGATCCTGCTGACAGCTCACGTCAAATTACCCTTGAGTAAACAGTAGTAAAGGTCCATTTCTTTGAACCTCTTATGTTTGCTTTGTGTATCTGAAACCAAACTAAAGATTTGGCACTACAGTTTCATTACATCTTTATGAGAACAGCTGCACTATGCTGAAAGCTTATCAAGATCTTAAAACTTTAAATGTAGCTCTTAAGAGTTAATAATTATCGTAGAATCATAGAATAGTTTGGATTGGAAGGGACCTTTAAAGGTCATCTAGTCCAACCCCCCTGCCGTGGACAGGGACATCTTCAACTGGACGGGCTCAGAGCCCCGTCCAACCTGACCTGGAATATTTCCAGGGATGGGGCATCTACCACCTCTCTGGGCAACCTGTTCCAGTGTTTCACCACCCTCATTGTAAAAAACTTCTTCCTTATAGAAGGAATTAGAAATTAGAATTTAGTTCATCAGTTTGCTTGTTTACATTAGCATGCAAATATTAGAGTGCAATAGAAGCAGATTTGAAAAGCAAAACATTTGGTGCTGAGGACCTGATGTCCACATCTGGGGACACTTTTGGGGGTTTTCGTTCAGATTAGGTCCAGTCTGGTTCTGTAGACTGAGTGTGCATTTATGATCAGAGAGTATAATGTTCATAAACAAGCAGACCCACTCTTTTTTTACTCTTATTTTTATTTAATATATGGGTTTTTTTCCTCTGGCAGGAGATGCATATGATGTTCTGATATAGGTTTGGGTTATGTGCCTGACATATAGTAAGTAGCACAATGAAATGCAAATTAAACTTATGTTGATTCAAGAGGGTTTTAAAATGAGATTCTGCTTTACAAATACCACACATTTTGATGAGGTTTCACTACATATTTTACTGAAATTAATGTTTTAGGGCCATGGAGATTGCAGGCTGAAACAGGTTGCAGGCCATCTGCTCAACATGTTTTCTGTGATGGCAGCCAGTTCCAGGTGCTTTGGAGTTTAGAAGTCCCTATATTAGATGACTGTGGAATAAAATAGCCCCAGGGCAATGTCTTTGAGGTCCATATGATGTTCTCTGTTTGTTATATTACCTTAAGCAAAATATTTTGAAAACATTTAGGATGAAAACAAATATGGTTTACTTCATACAAGACATTGGCAATACAAAGGACCTCTCTATGTCCGAGCTTTAGGTACAGACAACTTGTGAGCTTCACCACAATATCTTCAAATGGCTTAGAGCATGCTCTATAGAGATGATCTACAAGTTATAAGTTTACTGAAATTGATTTCTAATTTCTGTAGATCAGTTGAATCAATTTGGAAACTGCCTTGTCTGATTAAAATACTTGTATTTTATTAATGATGAAACAAGTTTCTATTCGTCTAAATTTTTTCATTTTGCAAGTAGACGAGTCCCTCAGCAAGTTGTTTGAGCTATTGGGCCCAAACCAACTATGGAAACACAGTATCCATCCTTCACCTCCCAAAATGGTTTCTCGTTTGTAGATATTAATAAAATAAAGATTTGCTCTCTATGCCTGACTAGAATTTTTGTAGCTTTTTGCAGTCCTTCTGCGTCAGTAGCTATCTTGAATGTTTTGGATTATGCTTTCTAAAGTTGCAGCTAGGGCATTTGAAAATAATATTTAAATACTTGGGGAAAAAAAACCCCGTATTTCCAGTGAGATGGACTTGTAAGCAATTGCAGTGTTAATTTTTTTCTGTATTTTTTATTATATATAATACTTCACAGTGCACTGACACTTTCTGTATTTAAATGTCGTTTATATACCTTCCTTTGCCACTGGCAACATTTTTTTCTTCTGTTCACTTCAACGTGCATTCATGAACAAGCACATTTCATTAGATTTCCCTTTGACATTTGTGTATTTTTTAAAAACTGGAAATGCAGTAACTTGTCACTCAAACCCCTGCAGAAGACCTGGTTGTGCTCCATCTGTTCCTCCCAGGCTGATAGGGAAGGGCAGGATGGATGGCTGCAGGGATCACTTATGCAACTCAAGCTGGCGCTCACGAAACACGATGCCCAAGACAGCAGTGAAACTTTCCACTCGGAGCACAGGGGTGTCATTTTTCCTTTCTCCTCCTTCCTCTGCCTTGTGAAAGTATTGGACAGCATTCACAGCTGGCTTACCTGTTGACAGGGAAGAGCTGTGGAAAACTAAAGCAGCTGGTTTTTTGGAAGCCATTTTTTGGTGAAAATGGGGCTGAAGGCAAAGAGTTTATATTCTGTTGTGAGTATGGTATATAAACCAGAATGAAGCTGAAAGTTGTGTGTATGGCAGAACTGCCTACATCTCCACCCGTCTTCCTGTTCCTATTCTCCAAGCTCAACATGAGAACATCCTGACAAAATCCAGTTCTACCCAAACCTTACATTTTTGTATTCTGTTTGAGTCTAGTTGATGTTTGTGCCTTCAGTAAAATACTCTGCAGGTCATCTAGCTGGGCAATTTGTTTCCTTGATCTGTATTCCTTCCCACTCTTCTCCCTCAGACTCTCCTGAAACTGTTTTAAACTTTTCCTTCCTCAGAAAATCGCTCCAATGGTTCTTATTTCAATAATATTAACAAAGCTGTCTTTGAAGAAAGGCAAAACCTGTAATACAGAGCAATGCCGGGAGTCTTGCTAGTTCCAGTACTGAAACCAATACGAAAATGAAATTACTTTTCACTTTACTTTGGGACAAGATGGAAGAATAAGTTTTTGCAGTGTGAATACTTAAGTAAAATGTGTGGGAGATATACCATTTCATTCAATTGAACAAATAAACCAAAAAGCTCCACCGTCTTGTCAAGTGATTCTTTCAACAACTGACACTTTGAAATTCAAGGCAGTGGATTTTTATTCATGTGTCTCTTGCTAAGCATGTATATTTTGAATTTTCAAAAGCAGTAATACAAAGGTGAGAAATTAATAGCTTGCTTTGGGATGTTTGCTGTGGGTTTCTTGCAGTGGATCTTGATTCCTTTTTGATATATTCAGGAATGGTAGGAGGCAGCAATTGGTAGGGAGACTTGAGCAAAGACAAGAGGACCTCTCCTGTCCTTTTCCACAAACTTTTAGCCTGCTTCTCTTTGGGAGCAGATAGTTGATTCATGCCCATGTCATGTACTGTCTAGTGCTGAGCTGATGACCCTTACTGCCTCTACATGCTCCCTTTTAAGGAGACTGCACTTCTTAAGGGCAGCGTTGAATTGGAAACAACTTTATGGACTTGCTTTTTGTTATGCGAATTAACTACTTGAATTACTTGCCTTTCTACTGTGTTTATGGACTTGCCTGTTTCTTATATGAACCAGTTTAATTAGCTGTGTCAGTTCCAGTGCTTGCAGAAAGATTTACAATGGTTGGTCTTTGCTGATATTTCCACTCCACAGTTTCCATTATACGTAGTGTTAGCACTCCCCAAGGGAACATACGTAAGTGGAGATCATGCTGTGATGATTTCTTAAGGTCTCTGGCATTTGTGTGCATGTGTGTTCGTGTGTGTGTTTTCCTTTTGCTTATGATTAAACGCTATCTATAAGTACCATAGCTATATTGGAAGTGATGCTATTTCTGATTAATTCTCCTTCAATTTATTTGGCTTTAGTTATTGGTTATACATAGCTGCTTATTTAGTGGGAATAACATCTGCTGAATATCATAAGAAAAATTCTGATTTAAGAAATACATAGAATATTTTGAAATATTAGATGTTACAGTTATTGCTTTACTAATCTTTTATGTTTCTAGCAATATTAAAAGTCCAGATTGTTGTTTAAAATCTCTTATAGATTACTTGAAATATACCCTCAGTTTAAAAAAATCAAACACCCAGAAGCACTGGGTTTGTACAATGTTTTCCATCAGAATTATAAAGATTTTTCGAACTTTTGATTTTTCTTCCTCTTTGGCCTTTTTTATGCCCATAGTGCCAGCTTTTGCGCTGAGTGTGTCCCAAAACAGAGAGTTTTGGTTTTGAAGGTACTTGAGGAAAAATGGTTATATTGTAGCTTCTTATTTTGGAGTCTGACTTCTTTGCATTCTGCAAGACTCTTTAGCTTAAACTATGAATTGGTTGAAAGAGATGTTCTGATATGTTATAGAAAGATTGTAGGCCAATCTATTTATCTTGTAACTAAAGAGATTTCATAATCAGAATGTGTAACGGAGACAATCTTAATAATTATTTCAATTGATAATGTAAGTGTTCTCCTTAGTGTAAAGTAGTATTAGGGAATTTTTCAAAATTAAATTAGGCAAGACCCTAAACAACATGGACTTTTAAAACTATTTTTTTTCACTGAGAAGAACGTTGCTTTTTTTTCTGACATATCATAGCTGCTATTAATATTGGTGTAGCACATCTCACCTACTTTGACACGTAAGTTTACAAAAAGAAATATGAGCAGTTTGTGTGTTAATTGACCAAGTAGATATGGGATATTTTAATATTCAAATTAATTGTGCTCTAGTAGAATCATAGAATAGTTTGGGTTGGAAGGGACCTTTAAAGGTCATCTAGTCCAACCCCCCTGCCGTGGGACATCTTCAACTAGATCAGGTTGCTCAGAGCCCCATCCAACCTGACCTTGAATGTTTCCAGGGATGGGGCATCTACCACCTCTCTGGGCAACCATTCCAGTGTTTCACCACCCTCATTGTAAAAAATTTCTTCCTTATATTTAGTGTAAATCTACCCTCTTTTAGTTTAAAACCATTCCCCTTTGTCCTGTCGCAACAGGCCCTGATAAAAAGTTTGTCCCCATCTTTCTTATAAGCCCCTTTTAGTAGCCTTAGAACTATCTGTGCTGTAAGAAGGAAAATGAATAAATAAATGCCAAGGGGTATTATCAGTGTCTTCTCAAAAAGAGGAATTTTGAAGCAATATGGAAATGCCTCATTCCTAAACAACATGGTCAGGTGAGTTTACCCCAAGGACTTGAAGGTAGCTATGAACACAACATTTGGCATGTGACTTAATGATTTAATGTTGCCAAGTTAGCCTTTGTGGGCACAACAGTGTTGAAAATTCAGAAGGCCTCAATTCCAGCATCATTTAAATTAGCCTCCCACTGATGTGTTCAGCTAGATCTCAAAACAGAAATCATACAAAATTAACAGACCTCCAGTCAAACTTAGTAAAACACGTGCTTTTCTAACTGCCTTTTATTGCCTTCCTTTTCTAGGTCTTTAGGGATTTTACACTGCGTATCTGGAAAAACAAGTCACCGTTTAAACATTAAGTCTAGAGCTTGAATGGTAAGGGGTAGCTGCATTACTGTGTTGTTATTACTCAATTAGTGTGAAGCTGATGACTTGGATGAAGGAAGTGCAATTCCAGTTTCTTTGCTTGGAACTTTCATGCTTTAAGTCAATATACACCTGAAAGAACTATTTTTTTTAAAGTCACAAAAGTAAAGCACACAGTTTTTAAACACTTCCACACTTACAATTATGCGCTTGCTGTTAAAAGCTGAGAGACCCTTCAGCTCCCATTGACCTCACTGCTATTCCTTGGACTTTGTACATATGCCTTCTGTTGTATAGATTTCTATTTTTTAACGTATTTAATGTTTTAAAATATTCAGTATATGGTTGCTTAGAACACCTGTTTTGTATTGCCTGGGTTTATAGTGCTTTTTCCTTCAGGCTGGCAAGTGTTGTGTATGAATGGTGCTTAGCATTTTCCACTCTAAGATCCTGCTTTCAATCAATTTCTGGCAAATAATTTTTTAAGTTAAAATTATCCATCTTCTTCACTCTTCCCTTTCCCTTTCTGCCGAAAGGATTCAGAAATTTAGAGGAAACCCTTCCTTCCGCTAATATTCAGACAACCTCTTCCAGAAGGTGTCTTCTACCCTTCAGGTAATGTAGCAGGACAGAAGGAAAGGTGTCTTTTATAGTACTACAAAAATTGCTCAGATTTGGCCAGGTTGCAAGCTTTTGGAATGCTTCAGTTTTTACATGCTCAGTGGAGAGCTCTAGACACAGAAGGAGGCTAATTAGGTTGGTATCCTTTGAGAGATATTTATATATGGAAAGTGGGCCCAGAACTGGAGGTGTGTTTAAGAACTTGATAAGTACAAGAGTGCGTCAAATTAAGGCTGCCCTTAGAAAGAGAAATTTATATTTATTACAGTTACTCTGAACCAAAAATCAGATTGTTTTCTACAGAATTAATTGTAATTATTTATAACACACATTGAGTGTATATTTTTGTTTTGGGGTGGTGATAATCAATTACAACATTGGAATAAAATAGTACAGCTTCAATACACTGAAGTTTGAACCACTAAAAAGCAATAATGTCTGTGAGGAGTACAGATCGTTCCTCACTGTGTTTCAGATCCATTTGGAATTCACTGAAGGAAAAGTAGTCCCTGGATTTCCAAGGGGGTCTGCTCCAGTGCTTCATAAAAGTGCTTTAGGCTTTTTTATTTCACATTTCAGTAGGTCTCGCAAGGGCTCAGTTGGCGTCTTTTAGGTTTCAGTGGCTTTCTGATGACTTCAGGGACACTGGCATTTTTCATATCCACCTTTTGGCCTGAGCGTACTAATGGTGCACTCTGACACCAGTTCTCCAATCTCTCCAGTGTACCTAGTCTATCAGCCAGGGGAAAACTGAAGAAACAAGGTTCGAAACCTTCAGCTATTTGTTGAACTTATGCCTGAGTGAAAGGATGAGCAAAAGATAGAATAGAAAGGATAGCAGAGATAGGCAGCGGCAAAACTGGTTGCATAAGTGATTAGAGGCGATTTATTCACATCTGTTACTGCATAAATTAGCAATAGGACTAAGGGACCATATTAGAGGTTTAGAGTGAAATGAATCAAATGAGAAAACTTCACAAAAGTATCCTAAAAATATTATTAAACATCCATAGTTAGTAGATGCTTTCAATTGATTTTTAAAAATAAAAATCTGACCTTCTCCTTTGGGTGCTTGTGTATGAAGCCTCTGGCTACCCAATTTATCTTTGGATCCTGTTTCAGGACAAGCTGGCCCTTTCAAAGCAGGCTTCTGAGATATTACAGATAGTCTGAAACATGCAATTTCCTAAAGAAGTAGCCTGGGAATACAAGCCCAGCAGAAAGCAAACAAGGAAGTCTGGAAATTAATCTTTCGGAGGAAAATCCCAGTAGGAAAAAATGAAGATGCCCATCTTAACTCCCTAGTAAAAGATGTGCAGGATGATGCCTGCAAGGGATTGCTAGGCAGAGGAAAGCACATGGATGACATTTAGAATGTATTTCTCTCGAAGAAAAAAATGTAACCTAAAACTCATGCCCTGAAGAAAATTAACTTAACTCCTACAGCTCATAGGAACTCTCTGAAACACTAGCCAGTGAATTAAACCACTGATTTAGAGGTTTCTTGGGTAGCTAAAAAATATATGAAGTCTTCAGGGCAGGGAAATCTTTTCTAATACATTTGTATGTCATCAAGCACAGTGCCAAGAAGTGCTGGTTCCATTTATGCCAGTAAGAGTGTGGTATGAAAACTACTTTGGAAGTCTGTAGTTTAATTTCCTTTTAGGGTCATTTCTACCAAAAAAAAAGTTTTATTATATAATGGGTTGCTTTTTTATTTTTTAAGTGGTTTTGGCCTTGCATTTGTTGGAGAAAATGCATGATGGTAGCACCAAAGTAACAGTTCATATAGCATCTAGAATCCAATGTAAAGAGATACAGCGCTTCTGTCTAGCTGGCATCTAGATCAGTAAACAATTAAAAATTTCTTTTGTGTTGGGGAGTGTTCATTGCCAATATTTGTCTAGGGAAAGGGCCTGGAACAGACAAGGGGTCTAGAAGAGGATTCAAGGAATGGTGAACTTCAACGAAAAATAGGGAAGCATGTGAATCTATTTTCAGGCCTGTTTGTTCCAGTTTTTTTTCCCCTGTGAACAGATAGCAGAGCACTCTGAGGGGTTTGTTCCGGTCACTGACTGCTCTGTCGTCAGTCCCAGTGGGAGCAAACCTGAACCTAACTGGAACCAGTTGAGGTCCTCATGGAGACAATAAACCCAGGTCTGGTCTGAGGGGAGGAGGTCCAAGCATGTCCAGCCAGAGGTAGATGTCAATTTGAGGTCCAAATCCTGGGGTTGCAGGGCATGTCTGTACTGTGGAATTGGTTAAGGGGCAAAGGAGGCACTACTGCCAGCATATTATCCACCCAGCACAGTGCCATGCAGGCTACCTAGGATGCTTGTGGGAGAAGGGAAGCTCTGTTTATATAGTGCCAAGGCTGAAGGGAGGAAGGCTTTTTTTGCATTGGCATTATATGTATGAACAAAGCCATAGTACATCAACAGCTGAGCTGATTTCAAATGTCTGCCCAGCACAGCCCCTTGCCCTTTGTGTTCTGCTATTAGTGATAGTGGCCAACATGGGGTTGTACCTGCTGGTGTTGGTATGCTTACTCAGAACAAATGTTAGAAGTATAGTGCAATGACCAGCTTCATCTTCTGCCCCTCCCCATGCCACCACCACCACACACACACACGTATGTCTGCTAAATATTTTCAGGATTCTTCTCTGGCATTAATACCTTCTTTGTTTTGGTTTGGTTTGGTTTGCTTTTTTGGTGTAGGTTCTGCTAATATTACTGATGTATCTTGTAGTGCATCCAAGAACCTTCACCAGGAGTTAGATAACACTTGGTTCTGTACAAATATCTGTGAGGAAAAAAACCCTGCTGTCTTGACAGTGTAACAATCAAAGGTATAAATGACAAGTGACCTCAGAAGTGAAAAGCTTGACATCGTGATTTGTTATGTACTTAATAAAATAAATGTAAAGTCAGTGTCAGTTACGTAAATCTTCCAAACCAGCCTTTGATGACAAAGGTAACTTCTTGCTGATAGATTCTTCTTTGCAGACATGATTCTCAGTAACCAGTTTGAAAGAGGAAAGGTTCATTGTCTTTTATGATGTGCATTTTTTTATACTTTTAAGTTTCATCAAGAACAAAGCAGTTACAAGCTCCTGTGTGTACTCCGCATACTTATGCTTGTAAAGTTGCCTGCAAGTTACATTCTTAGTCTTTCTGCAATCACAGTGATCACAACATCACGGTATAAATGAGGCTGGAAGGGACCTCTAGAAGTCTCTGGTCCAACGCCCTACTCAAAACAGATCTAATTAGATCTGGTTGCTCAGAGTTCTGTCCAGTTGTGTCTTCAATTCCCCCATTAAATTCTTCCATGAGGAGATTCCACAGCCTATCTGGACACCCTGTACCAGCATTTGACCACTCTCATGGTAAAAAAACCAACCAAACAAATAAATAAAAGTCCTTATATCTAATCAGAATTTCCCATGTTCTGACTTATGTTCGTTGCCTTTTGTCATTCCACTCTGAAGCTCCAAGAAGAGTCTGGCTCCATCTTCTCTGTATCCTCTGGTCAGGCAGTTGTAGACAGCAATAAGGTCTCCCCTGAGCCTTCTCTTCTGTGGGCTGAAGAGGCCCAGTTCCTTCAGCCTCTCCTCCTACGTCCTGCGTTCCAGCCCTTCAGCAGCTTGGTGGCCTCTGCTGGATTCACTCCAGTATGTGATTCAGATCAGAAGTCTACTTTCATTTCTGTATATATTTTTTTTATGGATGAGCCAACTCTCTCTTCACTTTACAGCTTTCTCTTGTAGCTATGTATCCACTTGTCTAACTCCAAATTGTTTTTTATTTCTTTTTTTCTCCAGCTTGGATAATTTAATAGAAATAGTTCTGGTGGCTGAAAACTGTGAACATGTAACTGTATTGTGTTTTACCATGAAGTTTATCATAGTGCCTAACATACAGAATCAGAGATTGGCTGAGGCAGGAAGGCATCTCTGGAGATCGCCTGATCCAACCCCCTGCTCAGAGAGGGGTCAGCCAGAGCAGGTTGCTCAGGGCTGTGTCCAGCTGGATTTTGAATGTTTCTAAGGATGGAGACTCCACAAACTTTGTGGACAGCCTGTTCCAGTGTTCAACCACCCTCACAATAATAAAGTATTTTCTTACGTTAAATGAAATTGCTTGTATTTCAGTTTGTCTCCATTGCCTCTCATCCTGTCAAGAAGGTTCTGGCTCCGTCTTCTTTACTTGCCCCATCAGGTATTTATACATGTTGATAAGATGCCCCTGAGCCTTCTCTGCTCCAGGCTGAACAGTTCCAGCTCTCTCAGCCTCTCCTCGTATGACAGATGCTCCAGTCTCTTAATCATCTTTGTGGTCCTTTGCCGGACTCACTCCTGTATGAACCTGTCTCTCTTGTACTGGGGAGCCCAGGTTGGGACACAGCACTCCAGATGTGTCTCACTAGAGCTTTGCTTTGAGGATCACCTCTCTCAACCTGCTAGCAATGCTTATCCTAATGCAACCCAGGATGTCAACGTGTTGCAAGGGCACGTTGCTGACTCATGACCAGCTTGGTGTCCATCAGGATCCAAGGTCCTTTTCTGCAGAGCTGCTTTCAAGGCAGTCAGCCCCCAGCGTGTATTGGTGCCTGGGGTTATTCCTCCCTGGGTTCGGGACTTTGCATTTCCCATTGTCAAACTTCATGAGGTTCCTGTTGGCTCATTTCTCTGGCCTGTTGAAGTCCCTCTGAATGGCACAACTCTTTGGCATATCAGTCTCTCCTCCCAGTTTTGCATCATCAGCAAACTCCCTGAGCGTGCATTCTGTCCCATCACCTATGTCATTGAGGAAGATGATTAAAAAATGTTATCCTTGGTATCAACCCCAGGGGCAGACCACCGGGGACTGGCCTCCAGCTGGACCTTGTGCTGGTCACAACCCTTTGAGCCTGGCAGTTCAGCCAGTTTTCAGTCCACCTCGCTGTCCACTTATCTAGTTCATATTTCATTACTTCGTCTATGAGGATGTTATGGGAGGCCATGTAAAATGTCTAAAATCAAAATAAACGTTCACTGCTCACTTCATCATAGAAGGCTCTCAGGTTGCTCCAGCATGTTTTTCCCTTTGCAGTCCCTATGCTGACTACTCCTATCATTTCCTTGTCTTTAATGTTTGGAATGTTCTTCTGGAGGATTTGTCCCAACACCTTCCCAGGGACTGAGGTGAGGCTGACCGGCCTGTAGTTCCCTGGATCCTCCTTCTGGACCTTCTTGAAGATAGGGGTGACATTTGCTTTCTTCCAGTCCTCAGGAACCTGTCCCAGTCACCACAAGCTTTCAGAGACTATTGAGAGTGGCCTTGTAGGGACATCAGCCCATTCCTTCAGCACACAGGAGTAGATCCTGTCAGGTCCCAGGGACTTGTTTATGTCCACTTCAGTTCATTTGAAAGTTCCCTAACTTGATCCTCCTCCACTGAGGCTAACACTTCCTTGCTCCTGATTTACCCTCATGTCTCAGGGGCCTGGAATTCCTATCTTACCAGTAAAGACAGAGGTGAAGAAGGCATTGAGCACCTTGGCATTTTCCATGTCCCCTATCACCATGTCCCCTGCTCCATTTCCACAGCAGGCCCACATTTTCCCTTGTCTTTCTTTTGCTGCTGAAATATCTATAGAAGCCCTCCTTGTTGCCCTTCACATTCCTCACCAGATTCAATTCCAGGCAGGTGTTGGCTTTCCCAACCCCGGTCCCTGCACACTCAGGCAGTTTCTCTATGTATCTTCAATCAGAAAATAGAAACTTGGACTGACGGGAATATATGATGTGAACAGCATCTATGCAGGAATATATGATGTGAACGGATGACTTAGGTTAAAACTAAGCACCCCAAAACCTCAATAACATAAATATGCAACACAACAAAAATAACAGTAATGATTGTGATCTAGAAACAAAAGGTTTTTTCCTAGGAAAAATTTTATATAAATATTTTTTCTGTTCTGTATGGAACATGCCTGACCTGCATGTGATAGGCAGCATGTTTTGTTTGTTACGTATTTGCCTTTGTTTCCTTCTTTGTCCTACTGTGTTGATAAAGATAAGATTAACTTATGATCCATAGCTCCTTAAGTAAAGTTTCTAGCTTTCCTTGATTATTAACTGTTTTAATGTTTTTTACTCGTGTTATTTAAACAATGGCCAGATATTGAAGTAGGTACTAAGTGCACTTCCTTATTTCTTAAATATATTTGAACCACTTACAAATAGCCCTACCATGTTTTGTTTGATAAATAAAAACATCTCTCTTCTAGCCCCAGACTTTGTAGGCAAAAATATAACCCAGATCACCTTTGGAAAAGGCTTTATCTCACTTTTATAGAGTATAAGTATATGCTAAGAAGCGTATCTCAGCGTACTGAAGTAGTCTCAAGTTTACAGCTATCTTTATCTGTCCTGCTTATATAAACAAAAGTTGAAACATAGGTAGGTCTCTTGGTGGTCCTTCTGTAAGTGACAGAAGCTTTTAATCTTTATCTTAGTTTAATTTGTGTCCACTATTCTGCATGGTTGTTTGATATTGTCAGCCCAATGCTGATATTAAAGTTAGGTAATTCCTGTTTACTCATTATCCTCTTGAATGCTTTTAAGTGAATGTGGTTTCACTGTACTTACGGAGAGGATCAATTAAGATAATCTTGGATTAATCCCATTACACTCTTTGGTCTTGTTTATGGCTTTCTTTGTCATCAAATTCACACAAACTGTGAAAAGACAGTATTCTGTTTGTGGTACTGTCATTATCATTCATTACAGAATTTCCTCCCCTATAAAAATGTAACTGTATCCTTCATTGAATCCTACTGCTCACAGATATACAAAACAGAGACATACCAAAGATTTTGTCTTATGTTACTTTAAAAATACTGTCTTTTAGGTACTGCTCTTACACATATTAATATGTATAGGGTCACCTTGATACGCTCCTGTGAAATTTGTGGTGCTGCTAACAAAACTAACTTTAGTTTCACACTTAAGTTTTAGGAAGTTCAAGACTTTTAGCAGGGAATCTAATTTAAAACTTTTCACTACTAATGGAGGTTAAAAAAATGAGGCTTTTACTCATCAGCTACTAGAGAGCTTTATGAAATGAGTCTATGCAAAGCAGCCTACCATAAGGTGCATTTACCTTTCTTGGTTCAAAACTATTAGCACAACATTTATGGGATCATAAAAAAATACTTCTTGTTGAAAGAGTGCTTTGATGAGCAAACCGGCTAAGAGCATAGAGGTGTATGGTACGCACTGTAATTTCAAGCTGAGCTGTAATCATATTTTTGATGTGTCAATATGTAGGGGAGTAATCTGTTTCATTTAAAGAAAAAGTGAGTCTTATTCATTTTCCCTGGGTCAATTGCTCTCGCTAATCCAGAGTCTTTGTCAGCTTGCAGGCTGTCTTGTGTGTTGTGTTTTTTACACTTTTGCTTAAAAGGCAGGTAAGATGATACTGTTAGCACTTTCTGCTCTTGCTTTTTTACTTGGAACAATAATGTGATAGACTTTTAAAATAGCTGCTTTTAGCAAATTCTGTTTTTCGCATGCGTATTTATGGAGAGACAGATGGCTGGAGAAGGATAGAATGACTTTGATTTATTTACATTAACCATTTTTTTTTTTCCCCGTTTATGGTGTTGTATTCAGTGTCACACAATGAGTAAGTTTTGAAATTCATTCATGAAATAAAACCTTCGATATTCCTGGAGAAAAAAATGAGTTGTACTCTCTGAAACATGGTACAAATGTTAAAGAAATGTAGTTTATTGTGCTAAGGTTTGAAGGAAAAAAATGCGACTCTGAATATTTAACCAAAGGAAAATCTCTCAGGACTGTGTCATGTCCTCAGTATGAGCTCATCTCCTGTGTTTTGTATTTGGATTGCAGGAATGATTCTCTCTCTCACCTTTGTGCATATTTCCTAGTGGAGTACCTTTGCTATATTTCTTCTTACTCCTATCATGTGTTTTGAAATTTTGCATTCTAATTCTTACTATTTCAGACTAGTACTTTTGTTGATATTTCTTAGCAAAATTTCATTCAGAGTGAAGTAGTAAGTCTGTGGTTGTGACTGTGTATGTTGTCCTGAGGTATACAGGGAGGTAACACTATTGAGTGGCTTAGACTTGCAGTGAACCCACATTTAAAAGTATTGTTTAAGTACCTGGCATGCAGGAGTATTTCAGGATTGGGTCCTGCAGGCGGTCAACACGATAAAGAGCATTAATTCCAGTAAATGAACGTACACATGAGGACTAAGCTTTGGAAGGTGTGTACCCTGTCTGTGTGTGTATAAACATATTATAATGATTTTATTGCCTACATTTTCTTTTCAGTATTTCAAACTACTGCAGCAGTGGGATCTATTTTGTGAATTCTAACTCCAGTATATAAAATAGGTGAAGTCCTCAGAGAACTAATATTGCACAGTCCATAGAGTCTGGCACGGGTTTTTTTCAGACAGAGTATTTAAAAAATAATTAAAGCTGCTCTTTTTCTTTTTTTCGGTAAGAAGGTTTTGATGTTTTTGTGAGAAAGAGGCAAACCCCAAATTGTACGTTACTTTTAAAAGGATAAAAAAAAAGAAAGTGCAGCGTGAAGAGCAACTCGGACAAATCCCACGGGAAAAAAACCCAAAACCAAACAACCAACAACCAAGAAATGTTTTTCCCTCCTCCTC
>NW_009203627.1:59381-67195 GCF_000690835.1 Fulmarus glacialis | reverse complement strand
GGTCCCGGGCTTAGTGGTAAAAGCCCTTCTGTGCCGCAGGACCTGGCCATCTCGGGAGTGGCCCTGTGGCCCAGGTCAGGAGCACCGTCCTGGCTAGCTCTGGCAGTGCACTGGCCCTGTTAGTAAGTGGGGCGACAGTACCAAGTCGTGTCACGCCTTGTGGTAGTCCGGGTGCTCGTGTCTTTATCACAAGAATGCAGGAGTTGATGCCCGGCTTCCTTTTCAGAGTGCTGTGTTGCGCTTGCATCCTGCAATCTTTTTGCAGATGAGCCGAGAAGCATCTGTTAAATTTAATATCCTGTACGACCTAGTTTTTGAACAGGGCTAATACTGCATAATTGGGCTTTAAAGTCCAAAACGATTCACCGGGGAAAAGTGTCTAGTGATGAAATGTTGTCTAGATGGTGTTTTTAAATCTTCGTGTGTGTGTGTGTGTTGATAATGCCATGTTTAAATAAGTGTGTCAGACTTCCTAACTTGTCATGATAGTTGTGAATCCTCTTGAGCGTAGCTGAGTATGTGACTTGATCTGCTTTTTAGGCTAGGAATGCTTTTTAAGGTTTAATGTAACTTTTTGTCAGTCTCAAATCGTTTAGGTCTAAAATTAGCCTTAAAAGAAGTGCACTGGTCAGTATTTCGCTGCTGAAAAGCTGGTGTACGTAACTGCCTCTCCTCTTCCCTGCAGGCACCATGGTGCGCATGAATGTTCTAGCCGATGCTCTCAAAAGCATCAACAATGCAGAGAAACGTGGGAAACGCCAAGTTCTCATTAGGCCGTGCTCCAAAGTAATCGTCCGGTTTTTAACTGTGATGATGAAACACGGTAAGTCTAGAGTGCACAGCGCTGGTTTTTTTCTCATTCGTGGGTTCTGCGGATGCTGTTGTGTTAAGGTGCTTTTTTGACTGAAAGTAAATCAAGATGGTTGAACTAGTTTTGTACAACATAGTTGTATTAATGTAGCTAAGTATTATATATTTGATCTGCATGTTTGCTAATCTTTTGTAGGTTACATTGGTGAATTTGAGATAATTGATGATCACAGAGCTGGGAAGATTGTTGTCAATCTCACAGGCAGACTCAACAAGGTAGGATTTGTCTTCCTGAATTCAGTTCTCTAGGAAGGTGTTTAAATGAGACTTTTTTTAAATGTTTGTCTGCTCCAGTTCTGAAAGAATTTCTTGTAAAGACGGTGGTATTTATTGAATCCATGTAAATGAGAGTAACATGGGTATTATCAGTGGTTACCAAATGCTTGTTAATTTTTCTAGATTCATAATGGTATGGTTGACTAATTACATTTCTTTTAAACTCTGTATATGTAAGACACATTTTCAGGGAAATCTGCTTGCAAGTGCGGTGTGTTTCTCTCTCTTCAAAGGCTTTCTGGCTGCCTGGTGTTTTCTCAGTTTATTTGATGTTTAAGCTATCTAGAAGGCTTGTCTTAAGAGATAGGAACTGAGTTGCTTTCCGGTTGATTTTTAATAGCTGTAAGTGTTGAGAAGACAAGCCTTTCTCCTGCCGCGAGATGGGCTTTGCTTGCAGTTGAGGGAAAGTTGAATGTTACATTAATTAGTGCTTTTTAAGTTCCTGGGGCATGTGAAATATTCACGTGTGTTTTGGAAATTTTTTAAATGCTTTTGTCTCAAAATACTGAGTTGTCTAGTGCTGTGATGGCTTGCTGTGCATCGTTGTTTCCAATTAAGCTATTCAAGTGAGAGGTGGCTCTTTAGTAAAGAAATAAAAAAATTACTTGGCCAAAGTATGTTTGGGGCTATCTCCACGATGAACAAATATTGCAGCTGAAAATTGCTTGAGTGTAGCAGGCAGAGAATTCTGACACCACCCAAATTACTGGTGTTACGTGTCTGTAATAAAAATAAGGTATGTCAGGTTTGAGTATAGCGTTTCTTGAACTCTTCGGGGATGATTTTGTAACAGATCTTCCGGGACGCAGCTGGATATAACCTTTCTCTCAATAGTTGCAATAAGGGAACAGCTGTTTGGTTCAGAAAAATGTCCATCAGTGCAGGAAGGTGTGCTTCTGTTTTGCTCATGGATCTTTTTTAAGATAATTGGAGCCAGTGAGGTAATTGGAGGTAGAAGTAGTGGTCATGGTCAGTAAGTAATACGATTAACTTGAAAACTTGGATAACTTTTATGCATGTTAATTCCTCCCTGTTTAAAACCTACAAGTATTTTTTGCTAACTATGTATGGTGATTAGAAGTAGCATATCCCTGAGTAATTGCAGGATTTTTCATCGTATAGGATGCTTAGTCATCTTTAGTGGTTTATAGTATGCTTTTGTGCTCTCCCTGGTCTAGCCATTGATTTGTTAGTTTAGCTTAGTACACTGCTTAGCTTCAGCAGCAGTGTAAGTCACTATTTAACCAAGGAGGAGGAGGGAAGGCTGAGAAAATAACAGCTGAATAGCTGTGTGAGAGTCTTGGCTTACCTGAGAGGAAGCGTTGTTTCATAGTAGGGGTAGTGGAGCATGCTTCTTGGTACTCTAATCTTTTGTTGCCAAAAATATTTTAATTGCAGTTGTTAAATTCCTTCATCCAGTGAATTGGAATGACAAATGTGCAAATCCAGTTTATGAAGTTCTTCAATTTGTAATGGAATTCTGTTTTATAGTGTGGTGTAATCAGTCCCAGATTTGATGTTCAGCTGAAGGATTTGGAAAAGTGGCAGAACAACCTACTGCCTTCACGTCAGTTTGGGTAAGTATGGAGAAGAGTTAAAATGTGGGGTTTTTTATTATGCTTTCATACTGCCTGAGTTAGACTCGCCTGACACCTTTCCTCTCTGATCAGTCTGGAGGTAGATACCGGTCTAAAAATCCATCTTCCATATAAATGCTCTTTTTAACCAGTTTAAAGGGGCACTGCTAAGCAAGGACCTATTTTTGCTTGGCTTTGGTAAAATCGTGGTTTCACCATTTCTACAGTTTACCGGAAAAGTAAGACTTTTCTCTTACTCATTTTAATTTTACTAATGGCCATTTACAGATGGGGGAGGAGTCATGTAAGTTACCAGGTCAATGGAAGTAGGTCATACTACTCTAATTTAAACTTGATTGCGTATAAATTGATTAGATAGTAAGTGATGAGAGACTAGGAGCCTCTGTTAAACAAACCTCCACAACTTAGAAAATCTTACTATTATGCAGTGTATTTTTCCTTCCCAAAATTTGCTGAGTCAGCAGTAATGAATCTTAGTGCACCAGGATGACAGAGCTAGAAGAGTCTTCAGGGGCTCACCCAGTCTGTCCCGTCAAAGGCAGGATTAACAGTTCCGTGTCGTTCTGTGCGTAGAGCTCCTGTGATAAGCTGCTTGCTTTAGCTGTACCTATATAGCTTACTAGTACGTGTTGTCATTTTGAGATTTTTAAGAGCATTTATAGAGTGGTGGGACAAGAGGTTCTCAGACATGAAGCTGCGTGGATGAAATATGCTGATAATCCAAAAGTTGGCATTGGCAATGACTAAGGCTCCTTCAGCTGTCCGTCCAGATCCAGATACTCATCTGCATCAGTGCACAGTGCTCAAAACACTGAGAGACCAGGCGCTGTCTGGCACCATGGCAACTCTACCTGCTCTGAAGAAAAATGTGTGCTTAAAATAGAAGCAGGCTTTGTCTAGAAACTATAGAGTTGCTACTGCTGCAACAGCTGAACTGACTTTACAGTGGGAATGCGCAGGAAAACTTCTTACTGAGACTTAGGCAAATATTTGGAGAACAGAACCCTATAAACGTCCTTTGTGTGCTGCAGAGTTGTACTTGTGAGAGGAGTTTCTTTTTCATTGTGTGATCTTACTTTCGTTAGGCCCATTCTCACAGAAACAGATCTTGCTATTGTAATACAGAAATGAAGTTGGTGCTGTCAACTCTGCACGAGCACAGAACAAAACTTGGGATAAACTGAACGTTTGTTCTTTCTTAACAGGTACATTGTACTGACGACCTCAGCTGGCATCATGGACCATGAGGAGGCTAGGCGAAAACACACAGGAGGCAAAATCCTGGGATTCTTTTTCTAAAACTTGTAAAAAAAGAGGATACTAATAAATCATTCAAATGGACTCTGGTGTTTCCAGTCGGTGTTTTAATGACTTCGAACACTACCTGTGGTAGTGCTGGTAACAGGCAGCTCTTCAGTAGTGGTTAAGTTCCAGCTTTACTTCAAATGACGTTCGGGTTCCACACCATCCCTGGTCACAACTTTTATAATGATATAACATACTTTTAATAGTTACCACTTGAATGACAGTTACAGGTCGCTATACAGAATAGCCTCAGCAGGGGAACTCTAATGTTAAACTATAAACTCAGCTATCATGCAGTGGGATCGCCTCTTAGGTGTTAGATATATGTAACTATGGAGACACGTGTATGTGACTCTGTAGTTTCACCTTTTGGCTAAGTAATAGAAGATGCCTTGCCAGAAGGTATTTCCTGTTTATGGTTTAAAAAGTTAGGAGATGTGGGATTGTGGAATAATGAAGATGGCTGAAGTTTGATTTCAGATCACAGACTTCTTCCACATCGTACTGTGTAAGGAGTAACTGAGGTAGAGGTGAATCTTTTTTTTTTTCTTCAAATTTCTACTTTGAAAGTCCTTTGAAACATCAGAGTTTTGGGTAGGGTAGTTGCTGTGCAGCTGCTTTGCATGTTGCCGTGAAGACATCACCGTTTGGGACTTCTTTTAAGTTACTGGAGCAAGGGAATAAGGGTATCTGAACTTACAGGTAGTGAATATTTAGTATTGAATGAGTTGTTGGTCTTTGTTTCAGGCATCTGATGTATGACAGCATAATGTACTTGATACAGAAAAATCAACAAACTTTCAAAGCAGTACACAGAGCCCGTGACTACAGCTGAAGAGCTGCTTGCAGATGTCAGAGAATGGGAAGCGAGCTTCTGGGCTGACGGCGTTGTCCTTCAACAGCAGTTGGAAATACCTTGCCTTATTTTGCTTTGTTTGGAGCCTTTATTAGGAAGGTGCCTACTGAAATGTAGCAAGACTGTTTCAACAGGCGTTAAAACAGCTGTGAATTTGTGGTTCTGATACAAACAGTTGGAAACAGTTTTCCTTCTTGGTGGTGTGTCCTGATGCTCGGTGTGTGCGGTTGCTGAGTTAGAAGTGTGCCTTGAAAGTGATACTTCATCACAAAGCTTTCCAGAGAGCCCTGGGATGGATGTGTCGTCAGGCTCAAAGTCTTTAAACTCTGTAACTATGTAACCTGTTTCAGTTCAGTCTGTTACTTTTTGTGGAGAAAGGGAGAAGGTGATAGTGCTCAGCAAACACCTCTTAACTTGTAGGCAGGCAGCACTGTCTCACCTCGCGGTGGCTCTTCTCTGAGGAACACGAAGCTAGCAACAGCTGTGAAAGGGTGCTTACAGCACGTCTTCTGGTGCTGTGCACTAGCGTCTTGTAATGGAGATTTGCACCTTGACTGAGAAGAGCAGGGGAATAATAAAAAAGGCTAATTTACCTGGTTTGTCTCAGTCACATGCCAGTTAAGGTCACAAAGTATGGATTGCAGAGGGCATCAGAACATTCACATGTGATCAGTGTGGTTCTCAGTTTGATGTGAAACAAATTTGCTTAGCTGAAGATAAAGATCTGTACATTGAATTACAAAGAGTAGTTACAAAGTCAGAAGTCTGTCTTGACTCCTTTTTTTTTTTTGTCAAATCAAGCTATTTTGTTACAGGTTGGTGTTTTTTTTTCTATCCTTAATGGAGATAATTTTGCAGTAATAAGAAGTGATGCACAAGCTTTTGTTTTTCTTGCTCAGGGTAACCCTGAAGATCATATCAAGATTCCACTTCCATATCAAGATTTATAAAACCTTGATTTTTATCAGTCCAGAATAGAACACACATTTCTGATACCTGATGGAAGGAGGTCAGTGACGCTTTAAGGCTCCCTTTAGATGAATTTGCTATGGCTTCAAGTTCCCTGCTAGTTTGACATGCATGTTTTAAACCAGTTTTATACACGACACACACATCAGTTTTTCTGAACCAGTTTACCTGTGTATGTCCTGTACTACCACAGAGACTTCTGAAGTAAGAGAATTTCTGATATTCTCAGTTGACGGACCAGTTGGGAATAGACTGTGTTAATTTATTTCACAAGCCAGCCCAATGACTTTTGTAGGATTATTAAATGGAAATTAGAGCTCCCATGCAGCAGACACACCTTTTCCACAGTATATCTAACGAATGTAACTACACACTGGCTTACCACACGTGGAAGCTGATGGGGCTGATCCAAGTTCATAAGATGATCTCTGAGCTTGCACCTCTGGCGAGAGCTTTCTTCCTGGACAATCGCTGCTGGCTGAGACCCAAGGAACTTCTGGAGCGGGACTCGGGAGCTGACCCGCAGGATTGTGACATGCCCTGCAACACAGCTGCTTTAAATGGGTTCGCAGAAATTCTCGTTCTCAGACATGTTTAAAATCCGATGGTGGTATCTTTTTAAGCCTCAGTGATGTTTTGTGAGCTGAGGGCACGTGCCTTGGAAAAGCAGTTTGTAGGTAAATGTTAACTATCCTTTTGGGTAATAAAAGGATTTAATAGGGAGAGGTGAGAGGGGAAAATGGCAGAAAGCTGAAAGTGCAGTATGTGTTGCAACTGGCAATCAAGGCAAAGTGTTAGCGTAGAGAAGGTGTTTGGTACCTGTGGAGCAGAGGGGGATGTTAATGATGGAGGAGTCCCCTATGGGACAGAGGCAGTTGACCTTCATGTGGGGAAAACTGGGAGGGTGGGTGACACCTGAGGAAAGCATCTGTGCTGCAAACCCCTGAATCACCAAGCTTTACTGCTGCTGTCCCGGATACCCTGCAGCCTAATGCTGAATGAGTCTGGAAGTGATTGCGGCACCTCCGTACCCTTCTAGATGTAGAGAGAAGTCTTGGCCTTTTGGCTGGAGGTCTGCTTCTACTTGCTAAGCCGAATCTGAACACCTAGGTCCGTGTGAGCGCGGCTGCTTGCCCGGCTGTTGCGCTGTGGAGAGGCTAGTTGTTACGGTATGGATATGTGTGGTGATGCTGCACTGCCTGTAGTCCCTCTTACCTCCTCAGCTGATCACAAGAAGGTAAGCATCAGTAGTCCTAGTCACAGGTGGTAAAATGGAGTCAGAACTTAATTTGAGTTGTGAAAATTACTTATTAAGTCGGAAGTAGTTGGGAGAGGGTTGGTGACCCATCTGCGGGGTACAACCTGGTGTCACTTCTGCTGTCAGGTACATTGTTTCCAGGTGCCGATTGCCATTGCTCCTTATGCCATTGTTTAGGAACAGGATAAAACATGGTCAAACCGCCTGCCATGCATTAAGAGAAATAGCTATTTGTTGTTGCAGTGGGAAGTTGTCAACAGATGGCAGCATCCGACTTTGAATCGCTGGAGACCGAGGGCGAGCTGTGAGAGGAGTCTCAGGAGGGCTGGTCTCCCTGCTCTTTTTGCAGAGCTAAATATCCTGACTTCTCCTGTACTCTGGGCCACAAAGATAATTTTTTCTGTCTTTGATGCAATAGAGCCTGATTTAAGATAATACGCGAGGCGAGAGTAAGTACAGATCTTCAAAATACGGCAACAGGGTAAAAAGCCTGGTGCATGACAGTGGCTTCACTGGAAATGCACTTTGTCCTCCTCGTCCTTTTGTTTGTTTTCTGCCACAGGTAATTCAATCATCTTCATTCCCCTGAATGGAGCGTGTGGTTTTTCTCAAACTCATGTGCCAATTACTTGCACCAGAAATGCAAGCAGTAATTAAACTTTGATCGCCAATGTCTGAGCAG
>NW_009203627.1:0-59371 GCF_000690835.1 Fulmarus glacialis | reverse complement strand
TCTTTCCTGCCCACTGGAGTCTAGATGAAAGCCAGAACGACAGACAAGGATGTGTGTGGCGGTGCAGCAGAAAGCAGGGAAGAAAATGGGTGAGCGAGGCTTCAGAACCTGCCCCAGCGGATTTGGCACCGAGTAGTTATTTCACAGCAGTGGAAGAGCGAGAAGTCGCTCGTGGCTGGCGTGGGGGCCCTGGCTGCAGGGTGCCGGAACGGGGAGCACGGTGATGAGCGTGTCGAGATGTGCAGGTAGGGGATAGGAGACATAATTTATTTTTAAAGGATCTGGGACTGCCAAAGCTATTATTTTAGGGTTTTTAATTAAAATCACATGCTCTCAAATGACAAGATTTTTTGTGTTTTGTCTCATGCTATCTAGCTAATTTAGATTTAAGACAAGACTATCTATTGTTCAGTGTCTTACTGCCAATTAATGCAAATATCAGGCTCTCAGTAAATATCTGGATGGATTTAACCACAGTTTAGTCCAGAGGACTATTCTAGAAAGGCCAAGGAGTTTCAGAAGCTGGTGGCCGCTGTTCTCGCTCATGCCTCTGATGCTTTCTCTGCTCAAGTGCTGCCATTTTATTTATGCAGTTCTATTTTAAAATAGAATTATCTATTTTTCTCTTAGTTCTCCTGCTGTTCACCATCTCCTTGCTCTGGTACATTGTATTTTGACTACCAGCTCATGACCTGGATTAATTTGGTTTTGTTTACAAATATCTTTACAAAGAGAGAAGTGCTGACATAGCAAGTGACAAGAATAACTGGGTAAACTTTATTGCTTGATACGCAAAGGTGCATCTTCTGCTGGGGGGAAAAAAAAAAAAATTCCATTGCCCTTCTGCTCTTCTCAAAGTGAATGAGGATGTCTGAAGGCATAAAACTTTCCACTTAGTTTTAAGTTGATCCAGTCTGGTTTATTATATGAGATATATAAGAATAATCTCATAAAAGCACTAGAAACAGAGGAGAACATGTACAAAGAAATATTGTGGTTCTGGTGAAGGTAATGAGAGTTTTGACCTTTGCTAGGACCACTCAGGTGTCCTGGTATCCACCATTACCTACTGGTTACCCATGGTTTCGAAAGCTGTCCTGGCATTCTTCATCCGACTGCACTGGGTTTAGCAGCCACCAAGTGATTCCTAATCAGTGTGTGGGAATCCCTATATACATTTATATAGGGAGCACAAATTAAAATCTGTACTATTGGGGCCCTGTGATGCACAGGGCAAGTGCATCGCATTGCGGGGGGGGCAATTGTGGGCACAGCCAAGCAGAGATGGCAGCCGCTGGGAATTTCACCGTCTCCGGAAGGGTTACCACTGCACCAGGACAGGCTGTACTGACTGGATCTTTTCTCACGTAGTACCCAGAATGAAAGGGAGGGCAGATATTTGATTAACGACTCAATTACAACCTGGTAAAATGTGATACTTGTGATATGACAGTATTTTAGTCATGCTCGGTCTGTGTAACACAGGTTTCAGCTGGGTGCTGATGCTTCAGCGTGCTGACTATCCTTGGTGTGCTAGTTTTCCTCAAGCAGAGAAATGGATGTCCTTAATCACCTGATGCGTGTTCCAGCTGGAGTTTCACTGGCTGAAGGTGGGGGAAGGAAAACTGCAGGCCAAAAAATATGTGCAAGGTGAAAGTGGGGAAAATAATACTTGTGTCACTAAGACAATTGTTCCACCTTCTAAAATCTGAGTTGGGAAGTCCAGAAGAGACACTCGGTTATCTTCCCTGACTTTGGTGTAACGAAGGCCCCAGACCTTATTCCTGTTGAATTTCACCCCATTTAGTTCTTTCCGGATGTGAGGGAGCAAACAAGAACAGGAGAGTACGCTAGTACAAGTGGAGCAAAGCTACAACGATTACTCCCAGCAAGCAGCAAGCAAGTTAAAACCCCTTTTGCAAAATCTCTGATGTGCCGGTGACAAGCCTCAGTCTAACAAGGTAATCAAATTAATGTCTGCTTTCTTCAATAGACTATATGTAGCTGACTGCTACACGCGCGTTACGTGTCCTACAACCCTGCTCCCCCTCCTTCATACACCGGTTGTGACACTCAACTGTTCAAGCAAAACCTCTGGGGCCATGTATTTTGTTCGTGGGTTCGCATCAGGGCAATAGTCATTGTGCAGCTGTAGTTGACCAAATTTTAGTGCCATGCAACAGCATAATGCAGCAGGACGCTTGAGATCAGCCGGCTGAAAACACCCAGCAACCACCACTTACACTTGTTATAGTGACATAAAACATGGTTAAAGTGGATGCCGAATAGTCTATAAAAGCAAATGGGTCAGGTGCATATTTTAATGAAACGGGTAGCTTGTTCTACCTGTTCTGGGCTGAAATTTTCCTGATCCTCAGGACACCCCATCTCATCAGTCTTGTGGCTGAGTTGAGAATAGTGACGCTGTTGGTGCAATTGTGCTGATGGGATGGATGTAGGCTTTTGCTTTGGGATTAAAAGGGCAGGATTCAAGTTCCATGTCTAGCTTGGTTACATTTTATTAGGGGTTTTATCTGCTAGTGCTGCACTTAATCATTGTGTATGCATTCCTGTAGTATTGTCTGCTTTGGGACAGGGTGCCCTAGCAGGGTATGTGACCCACCCCAAACTTTCTGTCCACCACGGAAGTGCTTTTCTTCATGGTTTGGGGGTAGTGTTGTGTGAGGGCAAGCCATAGAAATGGAGAGAGTTCCTGCTACTCTATAATCCATTGCTATTCCCTCTTGGGTCTTCATAATTTATAACCAGGAGTTGATTTGTTTTGTATTTCATTCATTTTATTTATAGTTTCCACTCTGTAAACACATCATGCTACCCATTCTACAGAAAACTTTTCCCAGAAGCTTGCAATCCTGCCTGTGATCTCTAGATGTCTCTCTTGCCCTAATAGAAGAAAATATGAAAAAGGCAGGGGTAGCAAAACACTTGGTATGTGATCTTCGATAGAAACCTGTATGTGCAACACCCCTCCATCTTCACCTCCCCAGCTGGATTAGAATGGGATTTGCCCCTTCTGTTGTGGGGAAGAAACCATTCCTGTTGTCTTCCACTGATGCAAGTAAGTTGTGCTTTCAGCTGGACCAGGCTGTAAGCAGGAAGGAGCAAGGATTGTATCTGGGAGCAGGAGGAGAAAAGCAGGTGATGAGTGAGGTTAAAAGAAAAGCTGCTGCTGAAACCCACCTCTGGGGCACTTTGCTCTATGAATGGAGCCTAGCTGATGTTTGGTCCACTGTTTTGTGCAGTTTTAAAAAGCGAAGTCCAGGAACATCAATGAGAACTTTAGGTTTTTAGTATCTTTATAAATCAGGCCTTTAACCATAAGAATGAAAAAAATCAGGGGGAAAATGAAAGGATTTTTTTTTCCTTTTCTCCCTATACCTCTGCAATTCACATGGGCGCTTGTCTCCTCACTTGCAGTAACATGCCCGGCTGTATTCTTGCATAACAGGATCCTCGACATATAATCCACAAGTCTGCGTGGGCTGGTAATTAGCGCTGGCCCTCGTTCAGTCCTTGGGATTCATTCCTTAGGGCAGCAACATTAGCCCCTCAGTTAAGCATCTGCGCTCCTCGGATTTGAAACCATTTTTACCTCACTCGGGCAGGCTGTGGGTCCCGGAGCCGACTGCATACATCGCCTGTGTTTGTGCGGAGACCCGTGTTTGCTCTGGTGTGGATGGGCAAGTGGATTGGTCAGAAGTCAAAGCCTTGCTTGCTTTCCATGACTGGTGGAGGATTTCTGACTTGGTTCTGTTTTCAGTTTAATGTGAAAAATAGTTATCGTTCAGCCCAGGTAATGGGAGTTTCTGAGTTGGTGCCATGCCTTGCTTACTGTGTGAAGCATCGTCAGGCGAAAGATGAGATGTGCGTGGTAGGACCACTAAATTAATCTGCTACCTGCCAGCAGACATTGGCTCTGGGAGGGAAGCAAAAATCAGGAGACTATTTTTAGCTTTGAAATACTTTTCTGGAATGACATTCAGTCCTCGCCAGCCTTTGATGAGCAAAGAAATAATCCCACAAGGGAACAACCGAAGGTGCCTGGGTCTGTGCTCAGCTGCCGGCAGCTCCCGGCATGGCTGTGGGAGCGCTGGGGCAGCTCCGGGAGCAGCAGGCATCACCTAACGGCAGGCACCAGGCGAGAGCAAAATGCACGCGGGGTGGCAGGGAGCTGGAGTCGGCTCGGCAGTACAGGAAAGTATTGGAGCTTGAGTAAAAATGTCTCTGAGCCCATTTTCCTGATAGAGGCCCAGTCCTACAGTGCAGGGCATGGGGCTGAGAACCGCAAGCCCACTGCAGGTCAGGAGTCAGCCCTGTTCCCATGCCCAGGTGGGAGAACTCATCTTGCAAATCGGTGAAATACAAGCCCAGTGCTGGTAGGTGGTGGCTCCAGAAATAGAAAGATACAGTGATAGCAGATAACACTCCCTGATAGCTGAAATAAAAAGAATTAAACTGTACAAAAGTGTGCTTTAATTGCTAACTCTCTCCTGCCTGCTTAAATCACTAGAAATAAAGGTCTCCTCTTTAGTGATGAGCAGTTCCAGGCAGAGCAGACGTGATGGGGGAAACATGTTTGGAATAAATACTGATGTGAATGACACTTATTAGCTACAGTGTGGCATATTTATTTCTCTGTAGTTAGCATAATAACACAGCTTGATATGAGAAGGGTTCTTTACTCGTGTCTGCGTATGCATGCGTAAAAATAACAATGGATTGTTATGGGCAGAATGCAGATTATTTTCCTGTCTCTGCAATTAGCAGCGATGTTTGGATGGCATCGTTTGTTGTGGGAGATGAGTGAGTGGCCTAAGTGTGGCTGTGCTTTGAGAAAACCTTCCCTTCCTTGTGTCAAACAGGAGACAAGTGAGACAACAGCACAAGAGGCTCTTCTCTCCAGTCTCCATGCCCAACAGTTGCCTGCCTGTGGTGGCTCTGCTCTGCTTTTGGGTGCTGCAGAGCTCCTATGAGGGCGAGACACCCTTTGCCAGCCCCCCTGGGACTCCTGGCAACTTGGCCGCAGCCAACAGCCTTAACATGAGCTGTGGCTGGAGTGGGAGGGGAGTGGAAACATCCTGATTATCTCACAGGAATTTAATCCCAGACGTGTGGGTGGCCGGGTGAAAGCTTTATTGTCTTCCGAGGAGCTGGGTGCTCCAAGTGGAGATTGGCGATGGAGATAAGGCTGGTTGCTTGAATGTGCAGATTACCTGCCTTTCTGCTGATGGGAACCTGCTCATCTTATTCTTGTCTTACTTTTCTGTGCTTGAGTGCTGGGTGCTTTCAGGTGCCCGCATACCTGGCGCTCTTAGCTGGGAGTGGTGTTGGAGGCTCTGCAAGGAGGTGCTTGTTGCTCGCTCGCCCAGAGCCTGCTCGGTCGCTGGCTGTGTCAGGGTCTGGCAGCCCCGCTGCTGCCCTGCCCCGTCTCATTTCATGGGGTTTGGGGTTTCTCGCCCTTAGAGAGCAAAAGCCTGCAGTAATTTTAAAAGCATTGACCAGTTCAATGAGGGCTTCCCACTATGCCTGTCATTTCTTCCCCAAGTTTCTGGAGCGAGGGAGGGAGGGAGGGAAAGCTTTGCTGAGGGTCCGTGTGTTGGGCAGACACTGGCTGCCAACCAGCGCGGGGCGAAGGGGCCCCTCGCAACCGCTTCCAGACAAATCTCTTAGCACTTGAGTGTTTTTTCTTTGAGTTGTTGCTTTGCAACAGCAGTAAGATTTCTCATCTCTTCTGCATACATTTTAATGGAAGAACGTGTGGAAATGGACAATGTCGGATCTTTACTGTCCTGTTTAGACTTTGAGTGAAACTGGCTGGTGGACTGCAGAGCTGCTTGGGGAAGGGAAGACAACAGGGTGGACAGACAAAGGGACTGTCTGAGCTCTGTTTCCTTCAGAAAAATCATGAGGCATTTCAACTGAGGAGCCAAGAGCTTCTCAGGTCGGCTGTGAATGCTGAGTACTGTCTCAGGAGCCATCTTGGAAGCCTTTTTGTTGAGGGGAATAATTATACTGTGGCAGAAGTATTTACTTGCCAGGTATTTGCCTGCCTTATTTGTACTGTATTCTTCCATTGCTGAAATGTAGGATGAAAAACCTTAAGACATATGCCTGGGAGTAACAAACTTTCCATTCTTTCTAAGTTCGCTTGATTGAGTGCTTGGTTTAGAAATACCATAAAAGTGCCAGGCCATAGCTTGAAATATCTCATTACCAGGTGTCAGGCTGCTTATAACTTTCGCTCAGGGATTGTTGAGGGTTTTTTTTCCTGTTAGTCTTCTAATGAAAATGCCAAAGGGGGAGAAACTATTACAAAAAATAAAAAATGCTGCTTTGATTGAAAATAAAAATGTTGAGCCAGCAGTGGCTTTCAGTAGAGCTTGCTCTATTTTATTGCCCTGACTATATATTATTTCACAAGCCTGTGGGATGTTGTATGGTGTGAGGGTCTTGTACGGGCACAGACCTACTGGTTTTCAGCATGCTGGGAGGTATTGCAGAGATGAGCAGGTAGTTTATGTCAACAGAGGGACCGGACAAGTAGGCAGGGAGGAAAAAACTCAGATGCTGAGCTTACAGCACTGACTTGGCTGAAGTCAGACAAGTCTCCCCTTGTAGGGCATGGGCAGCATGGTCAGCTGGAGGGATAAGGACCTTGTTGGACCTTTTGTGGCTGCTGGTGACCTGTGACAATCTGGGGACACTATTTTAATGCTCTTGCCTTCTCTTACAGGGTTGTCTGCTCCTCTAGCTTTGGGTGCTAGTGCAATAAGTGATGTGAGAGAGCTTATGGCATTGCCAGGCCTGTGTAATATGTGCGTAGGGTGAGCGAGGCCACTGAGGACCTGTGAAAGGTGGTTGAAGAAGCAGCTGAGAACTGGTGGTCCAAAGCACGAGCAGGCAGCAACAGCGCTGGGAAGGAAATGTGGGGGAGACTAACGCAGAGCGTTGCTGGAGAGGCTGGGGAGGGAGTATCTCCTCTGCCTGACAGGAGAAGGAAGGTGCTTCTCTGGAGACTTTAGTCATGATTGGAGATTCATGTGGCATCTTCAGAAGCTTCCTGTCATGGAGAAGATGATGCTCTAGAAGGACAGTCTTGGCCAGGTCCAGCTTGTACTGACTTTGGGTGGCATCAGGATCTGTCTTTAGTCCTGGACTTCAGTGGTGCTTCCCCGCTGCCTGGGCATCTCCCAGTGCTGGCAGCAGAAGTGATGGTTTGAGGATCTCCATGTCATGCTGGAGAATGTGCTGTCAAGGATGGAGGTGTCACAGCCTGGGTACCAGCACCCAAATGTGCTGGCTGCTGGGAAGCCTGCAATCCCATTGCTGTCTCTCAGCAAGCCGTGCCCTGGCACAGGAAGGTCCCTGCTGCCTAGGGCATGCAGACAGAGGTGCTCGAAGACACCGTGGTACCATTGGCGGAGGTCAAGGTGCCCCAGAGCAGCCTGCATTTGTGGGAGGTTTCTGTGGTCCTCTCCAAGGTTCAACTGATTGCTTCTTCGGGCCTGCCAGAGGCTGCAGTCCCCTCCTTACAGCAATGCTGGCACCTTCCGCAGCAGGGAAAGGGAAACTTGGAGACGTGGCAACCAATTTGCAAATAATAAAACACTTAAAGCTATACGAAAAGCATCTTGCATGGAAAATCAGACAGGCAGGAAAAACAGCACTTAGCATCAACATAATGCAGCTGAAATCTCTTTCTTAGAGATAATAATCTCTGACTCCAGCAGTAAAAATAAAGGACAAAAGCTGGAAGAAGCCAGAAAGCGCAGTCGTGGGAGTGAATCTTGGTGAAATGAAAATTAAAAACACAATGAAAGGCATAGAATTGCCTTAAGTAAAAACAGAGCCGTCTGCCTAGAACAACAACTGAGATTATATGGGAAGCACATGGGGGTGTGGGGAACTGGGCTGTGTGGGGCTGCAGTGGGGCTGGTGCCGTGCCAGTGCTCAGCCATGAAGGAATGGGGGGAAAGAGCCCCTGCCTAGACTTGAGAAAGATCCAGATTTCAAGTGTCCCTCACAGTCTAGGATATATTCAGGTCCTTGCTTTTAGTACCCAATCTGAAGGATAAAGTAATCTGTGGTCTGTCTGAAGGATAATGGCTGATCCTGGCCAGTGCCTGCTCCTGCCTGGTGAAGCTCATCCCTGAACTGCTGACCTTTAATGGGCAGTATGTGCTGAACTGGCCTTCCTCAGCTAATCTTGCTAAAGCTCACATTTAAAGGTCTGTGCAAGTCACTCCTCATCCAAAACTTGTACAATTGAAGGGAAGATTTCCACTGGCACAGATCCAAACCCCACCAGGCTGTGACGGCTCAGAGGCAGTGCTGCCAGCTGAGCTGAGTTGGGAGCCGCCCATAGAGTTCGTTATTGTGCCTGCTATGTGGGAGCATGGTCTCATGCAAATTAGAGCCACAAAACTGGGCTCTAAATGTTGTTTCCCACTTCAGGATTTAAACAGTCATTTGGAGACCTGCATTTAAAAATAGGTATCACTTTTTAAGTGCTACAGGAGATACACAGGTGTTTATCAAAGGATGCCAATGTGTGGTGTGAATACCTAGGTCTTGTGACTATTTCAGGCTGACCTTGATGGATTTGTTACACTAAGTGTCATAAAAATCAAACTGCTCAGTGAACTATCTGCTATTTCCCACAACACCAAGAAAGCACCTGGGGCCCTTTCGCTCCCCGTAGACAATGGTGCACAGAGGCTTATACAACTCTGCTGCTCTGCTGGTGGCTGCTCTCTTTCAGAGCTGGCACGGTATTTTTAGATGCAAAGGAGAAGTGTCTCCTAACTATATGCTAATCGTATTTTCAAAGCTTCAGCTGATATTAAAATAATTCAACTGTTGCCTGAATTCACATACTTTTGTTTGTTGCCTTTTGTGTGCTGTGTGTAGCTTTTCATATGACTGTGCTTATTTTCTACCAAAATCATGGTTTGGGAGCTGCTGTACAACAAAGGATGTTTTTATCCTTTTTGAACATCTTTTGAGTTATCCTTGGTCCCAGCTATCTGAAATACAGACTCATGCACATATATTCTCTCTGCAGGCAAAGAGCAGAGGCAGGAATAGACTTTACAGCTGTGGTTCTCAAATTTTATTAGTCAAAGGGCTGCCTGACCTTCAGGGAAAAAAAAATCTGGGAACCATCATATCTGATGCTGCCACCCTGGTGTTCATTTATGGCCAAGTAACTTCTTTATAGGATATTTTTTTTATTAGTCTTGCCTGCCCTTTTGTTTACTCGCTTGCCTGGATGGGAATGTGCTCAGTAAAAGTCTTTGTCTCTCTTCATGGGTCACTGTCTGGTGCCTCACACAGCACCCCTGGGCCCGCGCTGAGTGCGGGTCTGCAGCCCTCGTGGCCTCTGCCCCATCGGTCTTATGTGGTGTCTGCTAAGGTGAGGAAAACAGTCACTTTTCTGCAGATGGTGTGGTGAAATTAGTCCTTTTCTTAGTAAAAAGGTGCCGTGTACTCAGCCCAGCACATTGTTTGATACTGAAGAAGCGTTCTCAAATTCAGTCCATCACAGAATAAACTCATCATGTACTTAGGCAAACAGGGAACACAAGTGATTGCCATAGCTTTTCCTGGTTTACCAGGTGCTGGTGAGGACCCTGGCTTGGAGCAGGTGGGGTTCGTTGGGAATGAAGGGGCGGAGATGGGAAGTCTCAGCTGGGCTTCACTACTCTTTCTAGACCCAGGGTGCTGTTCGTGCAGCTGATGAGGGCTGTCAGCTGGGGCAGGCCGGGGTCATCTCTCTGCAGAGGTTGGTGGGGTTTTGTAGGAACTGGTGCTTCCAAAGCCAGGCCTTTCGGTGGCAAAGCAACGCCCGGGTTTGCTGTTCCCAAAGGCAGGGGCTGCTGCCCTCCCGGGCTGTCTTGGCCTGGTGCAGAGGAACCAGGCTGGGGGGCGCTGGGCCGCTCTCCCGGGCATTTTGGGATCCCTGCCGAGCTGCTCTCCCTGTGCCCTGTCCTAGCCCGTGGTCTCAGAGATGGGCCAGGCCCCTGTGTGCTTCCCTGAGTGGCACTTGGATGTGCTCAGAGGCTCTGCCCATCCCTCGGTCCCCTTTCAAAAGCAGTCGGCTGCAGTTTTGTGCGACGCAATGCGCGTGGGAAGGGAATGGCCTCCTGTGGTACATGTGGCAGAAGTGCCACCAAGCATCACATTGATGTCTTATGCTCTTGTCACCCCATTTCTGAAAGTGGCCCACTGCCCCATTTCTCCCTCTTTCAGCTCGGCGATCCTGTCGGACTCTGAGTTTCAGGATCTTGTGTCTCCTGAAACAGGTTGGGCTGCTGGCGTGGCTCGGCTCTGGGCCCACTGAGACCTTTAAAAGCCACATGGCCACCATCTGGTGTGTAAGGCCACTCCCAGAGATGGGGCTGCTCCAGGGAGGGCAGCACTGCGGGGGGACGCTGCTGGGGATCCCCCCTTTTGCCAGGGACTGGCCAGGCAGGGCTGCTGGCCACCACGGCCTTGCTTCCCCACAGGCTGGGGCCCCCCAGCATGCCTGCTGGCCCTGCCCCGGCTGGTGCAGGCCTGCAGCTGTGCCCCGTTTGGCACAGCCCCTCCCGAGGGGCCGGGGGAAGCTGCCATGGAGGGTGGCTGCTGGGGGTTTCAGCTATCCTGAGCTCCTGTTGCTTTGCAGGCACTGAGTCTCCTCTTGCTTTACAGCTGCCCTCTCCAGACCAGTGGCCTCTTGGTCCCTTGTGTGTCCCTTCTGTGCAGCCATGAGGGCTGGTCCAGCCCGAAACCACCAGCCCCAAGTGGGAACAGCAATGCCAGCATCCCTGGAGGGCAGCAAACGGCTCTGGTCTGGGCTCCAGCAAGGTCCCTGCATCGAGGTGAGGCAGAGATGACATTTTGAAAGAAACTAATCTTGTGTAATTCAAGCACCAGAGGGAGCGACTTGTGCTGGCGGAGGATTTGTTGGCCCCCTCTCTTCCCTGTGCCGCTTTTCTTCCTCTCCTCCTCCTCTTTAATCCCCATCTTTCTTGGATTCAACTTTTTATCCTGATCTTCAAGGACCAATGTAAAACGCTTCCACAACTCAGGAAGCTGCCCAGATTTGCATTTAACATATTTAAATATTTAACATATTTATGGCTGAATTAAAGCAAAGGGAGACAAAATTGGGAACAGACCAAAGAATAAGTGTGTGTGTGCGCGCGCGTGTGTGTATGAAGCAATAAAGGCGATGCCTGCAGATACTCAGGGAAAATAAAACATGGGAAAGAAGACAGAGAGAGCCCCATCCCTCTTTGTTTTCGTATCAAGCACGCTGTGACTAATGGCGATAATTTTTTTTCCCCCCATCAGTACCATAATAGAAGAATAAAACTAATTGTCATCTGCCACCCACTGTTTGTAAAGCAGCTTCTCTTAAATAGTTCTTATGTATTGAGTTCAGCTGTCAAAAGGAGCCGCTTTTTTTCAATGTCTGCAAAATGCATTTCAGCATGAACACAGCTCGATGCAAAGGTCACCCCATCAAAAATGTTTTCCCTCAGCAGTGAGTATAATGGCAAAAAAAGGCATTTTGCAGTCTATTCTCACCATTTTACTTGATATTTCTTAAATGGTAGAGAGCTGGAGATTAAATTCCCTTTGATGGGCAGAATTTGAGGGAGAATGTTTTGTAGTGTACTTTGGGTTTCCTCCTCCTCTCTTCCATGCTGCGGTATGGGCTTTTTAATAGATACTTATGACAGGTAGTATAAGCCATAAAAAGAGTGGGAGACAGAAGAAAATTACTTATTGTTTTTCAGATTGGCTATTGTTCCTCAGGATATTAGTATGTGTTCCTGTGTGTACTAGTGTTTTAATGGTAGTTTGGTTCCTGGATGCTTAAATTACTCTCCCTGTTAGTGTTTCCATTTACTTGACACATTCCAAATATGAAAAGACTTCGGGAGCCAGCCTACAGAGCGAGGGAGACCACGACGACAGTAAATATCACTGCAGACAATAGGCAGAGATCACACAGCACCAACAGGGAGGGTTCCTGCTAACACTTCCACAGGAGAGTCAGGATAAGGGGGTTTGAAGTTATAACTACAGGTGCAGGGGTGCCTGTTCTCTGTGCGTGCTCCCAGACCTGCTTGTAACGTAAGCTGGTGAGGGAGAAAAAAAAGGTCTGACTGTCTTCTGCCAGGCATCTGAAAGCGGGTGTTACATCTTCACGGATGTAAATTGCATGTTTCACCCACATTTTTACAAAAACTTTGCTATGTTTTGGAGTTGTGGAGGGGAAGTCTGGGGAAGGCTTTACTCGCCCCGAGAGGAAAAGGTTTCTGCTGTTGTGCTGCCTGGATTAACCTGTGGTGACCCTGCAAAGGACTGTGTGCAGACAATGGAAACACTGGCTCTGCATCAGCTCCTACCAAATATATGTCAAGTGATCTTCCAGCAATGGCAAAGGGAAGCTCAGGACTGTTGAAAATGTAACCCCAGCTGTTCTCTCTCCCCTAGAAGGAGGAACCTGTCCTTCAAAGAGACATTTCTTATAATATCATCTGTAGTTCGATTGTGTGCATTGGTTTAGGCTTCACTCTGCTTATGTGCACAGAGATCTTAAAGTTTAAAAAAAAAAAAAAAGGCAAGCACAAACGCTGCTAAGCCTTGAGATTTAACTGCCGTTAAAGGCAGTCATCAGGAGAAGTTCATATTGTAACGGTGGTTGGTGATCAAGTTGCCCTGGAAGATTCAGCAGTGATGGTAGGTCACCCCCAACAGACAAGAGGTTGTACTGCCTTGAAGATAGACAAGTGGTGTCAATCTGCAGGGAGAACCACGGCTTGCCTCAATGAAAGTAATGTAGTGTCACAGTAGTGTCCTTGTATGGTGGCATGGGCAGACCCTGTCCTTGACTTTGTGTCAGGCCGTAAGAACAGTTTGGAGATCTTAAACATCAGCCTTCGGCTGGGACCCTGGATGCAGATTGAACCTGGAGTGTCTGAAATCATTAAGCCTGGGCTGTTACTGTTTGATCTGTTAGCGAGTAATAGTAATGGATGGAAATTTCTGTTGGACCAGCTTCTGAGACAGCAAGGGGTGGCTGGGATAATGTAGACCACACCTTACCTGCAGGGAGGTACTATCCAGTAAACCCCGAACAACATCTCTGGTGGTAGTTATACTAGTAGTAGGAGTGTTTCTTTTTCTCAGCCACCCATCAGAACAGAAAACTTCCAAGTCTCTCCAGGCCTTATTTTTCTCTTAAATGTTAGATTTCTCCTTTTTAAAGGGCAACAGTACCACATGTAAAAGATTTTAGTTCCAAGTGTGCTCTGAATGCAGCAGAACCTGCTTGTTCTGTTGTGCTAGCAAAAACGTCTTGACAGGGACGGGCGTCGAAGCCCCAGGCTGAATTAACTGGCCTGGAATTAGGCAGAGGATGTTTTGCAAGGGTGTTCCAGCCAGGGAAAACCACATGGTCTGGTCTCTTCTTGCTTCTATGCTGCTGTGCAGTCCAGAGAGCTCCTTTGTTTTAAGTTGTGTTGTTCATGGCTGAGTAACAGGGGTGAAGGAGTCCTTACTTTGTCTCTGGGCCCCTCTGTGGGTGACAGTGCCACGAGGTGGCGGTGGCCACCAAATAATGTCTGGCCAGAAGCACAAGGTCCAGGCAGTGCATTTGTCCAGCTCTTTACTCTCTGATGTAAGGGTGGGAGCACAATCCAGTCCCTAAATGCCAGCCAAAGCACTGCTCTAGCATATACTTGTCCTTTGACTTTCAAGTAGACCCAAATTCCCATTTCTCCATTCCCACATTGTTTGAGCACCTCAGTAAAGTTAGGGTGAGAGATGAATGAATTCTTGATGAACTGTGCATTGCTTTACTGTGTGCACACTTTCAGAGACTTGCTGCCTCTGGAGGGCTCGCTCCTATTCAGGCTGCACCTTCCCTGCAGGATTATCTCGGGCGTTTTGTGTAATGGTGGTTCTGTCTCTTTTCCCAGATATTCAATTTTTGGCTGGTATTTTGCTCTTCTATGCCTGGGCTACCTGGGATGGACAGCACGAATAGCGGCGTGAATAAAAGCTAAATCACTTGAGTGATGGAGGCTCCACTGCCTTCTCACAGGTCTCTGTGTCTGAAGGGGCAGAGAAGTTTTCCTGCAGTTTCATGGGACGGATTTTTAGAGATGGCTGACCTTGAGGCTTTGAAGTAAACTAAGGGATATATCTGTTAATCTTGATGCTGCATGTTTACAGGAATTTGCAACACCACAAAAAGTCCAGAAGTCCTGGTAGGCCTTTGCAGTGTGCCTGAATTGCCTCGCTAATCCTGGGAAATCTGCCTTCCTGGCCTGGAGGAGCTGGTTCATGCTCAAACCTACCTGCTGTAAAGGAAAGGCCATTTACACCCTGGTGGGCTCTGTAGGCTTGGCCAGTTCAAGAACCAAACCAGAGGCAGATAGACATGTCTTTGTCATGCAGCTGATGGCTTTTTGCTGTCTTTGGTGTGAACAGTGTAAGAACCATGAATGCGTGGCATGGATGGGAAATGTCTGACAAATGGGAACATACATTCAAGGGTGGCTCTAAGGAGAATGGCTAGGAAAGACAGGATGGCTTTTGCATTCTGCAGTCAAGTTACTGAATAATCTGAGGTCAGGCCAGGAGCATGGAAAGAAGGCAGGAATCACCTCTATTCTGTTTTTCTGCTGATAAATCAAGCACGACAGCACAAAACTTAATAAGGCGCTGTGACATTTTAGGTAGAACATTGCACGTGGGTGAAATGTGCTGCCTAGTCATGATGGAAAGCCTCACTTTTCGACAAGGGACTCCTTTGCTGTTACATCATTGGGGCTGGTAGATACCATGTGCCATAGATTTCTGTAGGCAAACCTCCCATTTCAGGTTCTTCTCTGTAAAATGGATTTTGCTTCACCTAGCAGGGGTGATGTGAGGATATGTTTGTTGATATTCTTGGGTCCTCATCTATTTTTGGGAGAGCGCTGTGAAAGGCTTGAATGGGAAATTCTTTCTGTCAAAGCATACCCATAATTAAACCGGTCTGTTTATTCATGAGTTCGGGCAGGCTTATTATTATTTTTTCTAACCTTGATCTAACAAATTGCGCAATGTGGTTGGCCACACATCTGCTGCTCCATGCGTGCTGGGGAGGGTGGACACCTGGTGTCAGTGGAGGGAGAGTAGTGGAATGGAAACAGTGGCCTTACTGGGAATTTCCTTTGAAGATAAAAACCCTGCATGGCTATTTGTGAAACATTTCTTTTAAAGCAGCAGCATGGGTAGGTTTGTTGTTGAGCAGGAGATGTTATAAAAGCAAATAACTGCAAGTCGGCCAAGTGCTTAATGAGGATCTGTGAGTTGTGGCAGGTGAACTCATCTGGCAGCAACACTGGCTGCATCGCTGTGTCACATGCTGGTGGTTGCTCTTCAGAGACACATTTGTACAATGTACCTGGTGCACGTGTTGCTCCTCCTGGGTGTAAGATGCAGGCTGTTCCCGTCACGTTGTCTTGTGGGTCAGACAGGAAAATTGCAAAGACCACGACTGGTTCTGTTCCCCTAAGCAGAGAAAGGTGGCGGGGAGAAAGGGAGGGAGGAAGGGGAATGTCCCCTTGTGGACAGAGTTTGGTAGGAAGCGGAAGCAACCTGCCAGAGAGGGGTGGATGCCTGACCACTGCATCTGCCAGTGTGGACACTTGAGTCTTTGCAATACGTAAGTCATGGAAAATGTGTGTGCTTTTCTCGTTGTGTCAAAGCCAGAAAGCCCTGACCCAGCTGGAGGAAAATAACAATTTGAACAGAGATCTCATCAAGCAAGATGTTCCAGCTCGTTAGAAAACAACTTACTGTATGCTTGAAAGGAGCCTGCAAAGCATAAAAAGAAATGGCTCGCTCTTGCACTGGAAAATCTAAAGTAGAATAGGCAGATATGACCTCATCTCTTCACGCTGGAAAATTACTGCCACTTACCTTGGTGTTCTGGCCATCTTAAAGTGGTTACTGGGGTTCAGTGATTTGGGAGCAAGTGTAAATGTGGCTTGGTTGCTTATCAAGTTGGAGCAAAGTGTCTTGGTTGGAAGTATGTACGATGAACGGAAAAGCAAATGAACAAACAATATTGTCTGGCTTTTTAACTGGCCTCTTCCAGATGTCTGGAAGGCTTGGGAGGGAAGAATTTAAAATGAACTGTGTTGCCTGACCCTTGCATTGAAGGCAACTATGGTCTTGCTATTCACAGTACAGACTTCTGGTCTGGTGCCCCACCGGTTCATTTGGGAAGTGGGGTCCCAGTGATAGACACTGCCATAGTGTTTAGGAAAATGAGCCGGTTCCACGATGCAGGCACAGTGTACTGTTTGGGGATGATCTAAGTGGGCTAGCAATAGATGGCACAGATGGTTATATCAATCTGTCCTCTCCTTATGCCAGTTCAGAATACTGGGCTTTTGCTGTGATTGCAGAGCTGGGGAGACCCTGTCAGGCAGACTTGGAGGTGAGGTCTGCTCACAGGCTGTGTGCTACTGGGAGGGGAGATCACCTCTCTGTGGCTGCCATGTTAGAGGTCTTTTGACTAGAATATGGCCTTTGGGAGACAACTCTCTCGTGAGCAAAAGATAGGTAGGCCCAGCACCTCTGGTATTGCAGCCGTTTCTAGAGAGTGCACCTAACGAGAAAGAGAAGGTCCTAAGAAAAGGAGAAAATGGTGGCTGGAGGGACCTGCAATCTGTACGACTAATGGTCGTGTGCTTCACTCATGAGTGGTTGAATACACCTTTTTTCTTCAGCAAATTCCATAGTTCTAAAAAAATAAACAGGGTCTGTTTCTGACTATAAGAGCTCAAGAGCTCTGAGCCTGGTGTGGTCTGGAGGTCTCCAGGTTCCTGTAGGCCCTGCCAGGGGAGTAAGAGCCAAGCCCTGGCTAGGGAAGGAGCTGCTTGGCTTCAGGCTCTTGTTTCACAGCAGGACACATGTAAGCCAAAGGCCCTTAGCCTTGAGGCAGGCCGTGTGGGATGGGACCACTGCAATATGTCTATTTGGCACGCTTGGATGTGTAGGGATAGACGAAGCAGATTAAAGTATATCACCCAGCAGTGATATACTTCCCAGTGGGGAAGTCTGCTACTTCCCCAGGAAAGCTATTCCAATGGTTTAATTACTCTCAGTGCTGGGAAACAAGCTTTTATTTCAGAGATGAATTTGTTTGACTTCAGTTTCTGCCCATTGGGTCCTATTGGATGAGGCTTACTTTTGGCTAGCTCTTCCGTGCACAGGTACCTGTAAGTATCAATTCAGTTGTCCCTTTGTTTTATTCAGACACATTAAATTTCTTATGTCTGTCCCTACAGGAATTGTTTTCCAGGCCCTGGTTTCCTTTCAGCTCTCATTTAAACTCATTTCTGTGTCTTCCTATTCTCTGAAGGCTGTCTCTTTGGTCTGGACTAGGGACTTCTCAGGTCTACATACAAAGTTAATGTTGCTCTCATGCTGCCTGGTTCTTCAGTCATGCAAGAATGGCATCAGCACTCCAGAGATCATTACTTTCTTCTCTGAGTCCTTGTTTTCTGTCTTGTAAACACAACATTGCCTTTTTGGTTCCCAAATCTACAGCCTTGCATTGTATTCTGCAGCAGTAATCCAACAAAGACTGTGCTCACCTCTGCAGACAGCGCAGCAGGTCTGGTAGGGAGCTGGGGCTATGTGAGACTCGTGGGTATTGGCACAGCCTGCCAGGTTGCTGTTTTCTACCAGGTCCGTTGTCTGCGTGTTACTAGCACTCATGGAAATGGGAAAGTTCTCCCTATGACTTCCATTTCACAACAATTTGCTTTACAACTTAATTGGTGTTTGTCAACATTAGAAAATTTCCAGCTAGAAAATGTCTTCAGGCTTGGCTAGTTTCAGCAAAATGGGGAGACAGGAACTGCTTTCACTCCTTCTGCTGGGGTTTTGCTGTCTATCAAGGGAAAGGCGGGGATGGGAATGTGGAGGGGAAGCTGGGTCTGATACCCACCATGAAGTCATCAGGGTACCACTGAGATGGCTTGTTTTAGGTGTATGAGCTTTTATAGGCAGTTGCAGAGAGGAGCTACTGAATATGGTTCAAAGCAACCATCTGCTGTGGGCAGGCTGTGCTGCTGTCCAGGAGAGCCATCTCTATGACGAATATTTTCCTTTACTATGAACTCTCTTTTATTTGGCCACTTACCACAAGAATTGGTTGAAAACTCCCCCTTGAAAACTCTCAGGAAGTGGCTAATGTTGCCAGGAGTTTATGTTTAATTAAAGGTTAAATTAATGTGGCTGCCCCCCCGTACAGTGTAACCCACGTGAGCAAAATCTAGGAGGACCAGGGAAGGCCAGATGTTGCCTGCAAGACCCAGTTTGCACATCAGATTAGTAAATGTCTGACAGTAATGAAACAGTGCTGGAATGAATAACAGGTCTTGTTCTTCCCACCTGTTCTACGTCTCTACCGTCTGCAGTGTCTGAGTCTCACTAAAGCTTCTGGGCATGTGCTTAGTTTCTAATTTCTCAGATTTAGAAGGGACTAAAATGTGTGTTAAATGCTTTGGTGAATGGAGATCTTTTGCCAGAAATCAGAAATCCGAACCAGAAGGCAGGGTATCCTTTTTTTTTTTTTTTTTACAGAGTTTATGTTTTTCTGTTTAAATGCAAATATTTCTCCTTGACACCCTGCTTGAGGACAAAAAAGGTGATTGCTTCTTGTGGCTGTGTTGGTTTCCTCACTTGAGTCTGCTGCTATAATGGCAGTTGGATTAAAAAAAATAATAAAAAAGATGGCAGACGGTTGGGCGGAGATGGGATGTTAAACGTTGCAGAGAGCATGGAAACCCTGTGTCAGCCCAGAGCTTGTAAAGGAAAAACCATCACTTGGCAGAGACAGCTTAATAGGCTTGTAAAATCTGGCACCATCAAAACCACGATTTGGGTTTTATCAAAGCATGGCAGGGGAGCCTTGAGAAATGACAGCTGTATTATCTGTCTTCAGATCATTCTGAGAGCAACATCAGGAGCAGGCTGGAAACAGTTCAGAAAATAATTTCATATTGAGGGTTTGCTGGGGGCAGAAATGTATAGGGAAAATTGAAATGAAAGAATTAATAACAGTATCAATAACCTTCCTACAGCAGCTATCAGGCATGACATGAAAATGACTTGAAAGTTGTCATCTACTGTGTATTTTATTCACATCAGGAAGGTTTGAGGGATGAGAGGAGAATCCAAACAAGGCAATTAGAAGACCGGAGCATGTTGGGGAAAGGAGGAGCGGCTGGTGTGTAGAACATTTCAATGCAGTTTTCCCTGCCAGACACAGGGGCTGGGCCAAATTCTGATACAGTGGAGCAAGTATTGGAGCGAGCAGATTTATGGAGTGACACCAGTGATTGCAGTATCAGCTGGCGTGCACAAGGTGCTGATCATTGCAACAGACACACTGCAGCTCTTCCTAGAAGTGTATTCTAGAGGCAGAAGACTCTAGCTAGGGTTTCTCATTCACCACCAAAAACTGAGAGTCTTTGAGTATGATTCAAATTCACTGAAGTCATCGCCAAGATTTCCAGTGCTTATTCTGGGCTGTGGACCAATCCTGCTTAGTCCAGTCCAGTTAGTGTGGGTGTAGGGGATGGTAAAACGTCCTGCTTTTTTTCTATGAGTGTATGTTGACTCTGAGCCATTTGTACTAATTTCTTTTTCTCCAGGATGACTTGACTCACAGCCAGGAGTTCACTGTACTTGTCTCAGGCTTTGGGACTCTGGGCCCAAACTGGAACTATCCATAGCTACTGGAAAAGAGAGCCCAGCACATAGGTTAAATGACTTGTAAGTGATGGCATGGCTGAGACGGCCAAGCTCTATTTCTGAAAGTGACTTAGTCACCTAAGAAATGAAACCACACTGAAAATGTTCCCCTTCCTGAGGTCCAAATGCTTTTCAGACATTACCTAAGCCATCAGACTGTGATGGGACAGACTACTGTGATCCCATTTGCCAGTTTCAGGTCATTAACGTGTGGAGAAGGGACTTGATTTTCAGACTTTCCCAGAGACAGCAAGTTTCTATTGCAGTTTATGTTCAAACTTGGCCTACAAATCATCCAGAATCGACATTGTTTTTTTGACCTATATTTAGCTATATTTTTGCCACATAGCTGGCAAAACTTGCGGTGTTTCCAAGGGAAAAGGGAAGAAGTGAAGCTCGTAGCCTCCATTTTCTGAATTAGTGATTGTATGTCTGAGAGCTTCAGAATACTGATCAGAGAAGCTAGTGAAGGAGAGAAACCACTTGCGTAAATGCATAGTGAATGCTGAGGCACAGGCTCAGTTGCACAGGGCTGAGAATACAGTAGTGTTTATATACAGAGGAGAAAAATGGTATGAGGTGAGCAAGCTAGTCATTTTAGGAAGCTGGTCATTACTTTCTTTTTTGCTCTCAGAGCAGTCTCTCCAAAATTAATCGGTTACGCCTTAGTAATGGAGATAGATATAAATAAAGAGGTTTATGCTTTCGGATGGAGCACAGGCACTGAGCTGAAGAGCAGGTACTGTCTCTGCTGCAGGAGGGAGGCTGAGGTTCTGCCAAACAGCTGGAAGTCGCTGGGGAAGCAGGGAAGCAGTTTAACAGCTGGAGTGAGGTTGGCCGCCCGTCTGCAGCTTGGTCCCATGCTGCACTAGTGACAGGTCTGTATGCTGTTCAGTCCCAAGCCTTGGTCCACATCGAGAAGCCTCTGATGTGCTGGTGCTCAGAGCTGTGATGCACACAGACCATGGTTGCTGAAGCCAAAGGATATTTGTGCTGCTGGGGAGCTGGGGTCGCTTGTAGGGTGGGAATGTGCCGTTCTAAAGCAGAACAGGGCTTTCCCCATGTCCATCCCTGTTCCTGTATGCTTGGCACAGAAGGAGAAAATGCCTTTTCAAGGGAAAGAAGTCAGCGTATTCACTGGTCACGGTGTTTGGTGGGTTTATTTGCCAAAATAACCTATGTGCACTCAAAGTAAGAAAAGACCTCTGTGGCACCGAGTCTGTGATTCTAGGTCCTTTCTGCCTTAGAACATTTGCTTTTCTTCTGCAATATGTAGTTGGCTGGGATTTATTCAAAGGTAGCTTCAAAAGATCAAACTCGGATCCACTTTTTATAACATTCATGGCTCTGCCATTCTGTTTATGTAGATATTAATGAGGTGCATTTTATAGGGCCTGACATTCATGTCTTCTGTTTACCCTAACGAGATTGTTCTGCTGTACCTCTTGTTTTAAAAAGCAACAGAGTTTCCAAGATCATGTTCTGCAAAGATATTTTTCCACTTTAGGATTAGCAGGAGCAAAACTAGGAATGATAATTTTAACAGGCATAAAACATCAGGATCTTGCGTCTGATGCCTTCAAAGCAGTGCATTCTCCTCTGCTTCGCCTGCTCTGTATTATCACAGGTTTCAGGCTAACACATACATTTCTTGCTCTTTTATCTCTCTAATTGTTTTCACAAGTTCATTAATGATTTTGCAAAAGCTGTAGTGAAACTAAATGACATCCTCATAAACCTTTAAAGGAGAATATACCTGGCCGATGATGGGAAAAGACTCATTAGTCTTTTCAAATTGCTCCCAGCAGGTTTTTCTGCAGATTCAAACTTGTTAGACTCATAAATATGCTTCTCTAATTCAATCGGCTGTGCTGATTGTGTGACAACTGAAGTTTGCTCTGCTTTTAAGTAGCCACTAAAATCACCTTTCTAAAGCAGATGTTCTGAGAGCCAGAACCGGGCTCTGAGGGTTTGTGATATTTTTTTTCTTTTTCCCCCCAATCTGTGGAATTTCTTGGGCTACTGATGTCACCTATGCTTTGTTTCCAAGAAAATCCTGTGGTAGCTCTTTGGAAAATCACTGAGTTTCTCTCTGAACTGGGAATATTGAGGTGATGATGATGTAGCATCTCCAATATATGTTCAGGCCAAAGCTTAAGATGCTGTGGGAGTTTTGCTAAATTCTAAAGGACTAAATTCTGTAGGATTAATCACAAAATGATGAGTGAGCTCCTTTGTGGTCTCTACAGACGATATGTTCTGACATGTGCATGGGGCAGAGAGAAGAGCTGGGTACGAATGAAGGCAGCTGCAGAATCTGTAGGAAAATATGCAGCATGTCCCATGAGAGACAGTCCAAACCTCGGCGAGCCGTGCCAGGGTCATGCCTGGCCCCAGCGAGGAGGTTAAAGAAATCGGTCTTTCTCAGTGGTGTTCTTCAACAGTGCTTTGGGCATGAAGCAGTGGTGGGAGGGAGAGCCTGATACAACAGCGTTTCAGTGCAGCAAGACATGGGGGCAAGTGCGAGGGCTGGCCTCAGCGCTGAAGAGGCCGAGGAGGAGGAGGAGGAGGGCTGGAGGCTGAGCGGGGCGGGTGTCCAGGTGCGGAGGAGTCGAGGGGAACTGAGACCAGAAGGCTGACTGCTTCTGCAAAGTGCAGGGGACATCCCGAACTGCTAGGGCAGCACATTTCCACCCTCATCTCAAAGCTGTTCTTTCTATGCCGAGATAAAGAATGAAAATGATTTTCCAAGTCTTAAGAGTGCTTTCCTTTGAGTTCATCTAGATGAGGACATTTCTACCACACAAATCTTAATTAAAGTATTTGATTTCACTTTTGTATGTGGAGTTAATTTATGTGACACAATTAAAATACATTTTATTTATATAATAGAAACTTAGAACTGGAGTAGGTGATTAAAACAACTGAATAGCCTCTTCTGAAAGTTTAGCTTTGCTAAAAGCATAATGATCCTTTGACATGATATTATAGTTGAGTGTATTTGAAAGTGAGTTAAATATAAGGATGAATTTTAGATAAATACTTTACCATGCAAGCTCTATTTTGCGCTTGACACTGGAGATCTTGAAAGAGTTTTGATTGGACTAGGCAGGGGATACTAATATATGTTTTGGGCCTTATTGCTCAAAGCTGCCTGAATGAAGTTGAACTGTCTGGCAGTGTTATTTCAAAGGCGTGAAAAAACCCTTCTGACTGTATTCATTGCATGTTATGTTGTCACCTCTCCATGTAAAGCTACTCAGCATCAAACTGATATTCTCGTATTAAAAAGTGAGTAGTCCTCAGTGACACAGAGAAAAACAAATCTCTTTCCCCAAGGAAGCAAAATAAGCACATCCAAACTCAAAACTAGAAACCAAACTGCATTGAGTCGGGTTTGCATCACCACCAGTGACCGGCAACTCGCTCTGCGGATTGCTTAGCATGTAACAGAGAGCTGAGACTTCCCTTTTATGTAGCAGTGAGCACTACTGTTATGTACTTGTCTTGTACAGATCTCTCTTGGAAAGGGGATTCAGCTGTAACTCTATTTTTAAGGCCTCACTTTGTCTGAGACTTTGCTGAAGCTGTAAATGGCTATTTTTCGTTGTTATAACTGACAGCTGTCGTAACCTGCACTTTCGCACAGCGCTGCGTGGATCGCAGTAAAGTGCAACTGTCAGCCCTGGCTAGCCCAGAAAACAAGACGCACATCTGCTGACATTTAACCTCGACTGCTGAAAAGAGCAAAGCCCTTCCCGGGGTTAATTGCTCGGCTGAAATGTCTTGGGCCGGATGCTGCACGTGTAGGACTTTCCTGACCATGGCAAGCGCTTGCTGAGCACGGCCGGGGGCCGTAGGTGGCCTGCACATCTAACTGCACTCTCTACATCTTCTGCAGGACAGCCGGGGCAGAAAGCTGGGCAGGCTGTGCTCTGAACACAGCTGGGGATCCTCCTGCTCCCCAGGGCCCACCTGGCCGCTTTCACCGTCCCTGCTGCTCCCTGCTGCTGCCCCGGGAGGGACAGATAGCTGTGGCTGTGCTCAGGGTTGCGCACCCCCGTGTGAGTTTTACTAGCTGAATGGTCTCCAATTGCTTTACAGTTTCTCTGGGATCAGAGATTGAGAGCTCAATATTTTGCAGAAAGGGAGGTCACAGGGAAGTGCTGGTTTCTGCAAGTCTCCCAAACTGGATTTTGTTGGGGACCATCTGAAACTGCAGAAACAGGATTCTAAGTTTCCATTTTAAAATATGTTTGGCAAATCTGTTTGATTCTGCAATAAGGCATTCGGGATAACAGATGTAACTCCTCAAAGCTTGTTGATGTTGCTGTTTGTTTGTGAAAATGTTGAAATCTTGACCTGGCTTCTTGGGATTAACTAGGGAAGGGCAAAATTCTTTTTTCTTTCTTTCTTTTTTTTTTTTTTTGCCCAGGACAAAAAAAAGTTTTCCACACAAATCTTTTGAACCCTCATCATCTGAAAGACACAATTTCCAGTCACTCATCATTTTGGCTATTTTAGTCACTTTTTTAGTGCCTAGCTTCGATTAATTGTTCTCAGTTTCTATAACATAGCAAATTTCTCCTTTCTGACAGCGTAGCTGTGCTGCTGCATTACTGTATGCAAAGTGTTCTGAAATCTTTGCATAGGAGGTACAGTTCAGTGGAAAGTCCTTCCGTTACACATGAGAAAATGATTTGCAATTAATTAAGTTATTGGATGAATTCCTTCTTTGTTCTGTCTGAAAATGGCCTGTGAGCAGATTGCTAAATTCTCAAACAATTCATTACAACAAATTGTTTGAGAGTTTCTTCCCTAAATAATTCCTGGTCTGACCAGAACAAACAGCTCACAATGTGTGAGTGGAATTAATAATTTCTTAGTTTTTTGACCGGCTAATACATGGAGAGAGGTTCCCCATAACTGGACGTAGCACAAGACATGACTCAAAACTTGCTTTTGATCTGTGCTTTAATACTGAGATGTTGGGTTTTGACCAAAGTTTTCATTATTTTGAGTGACTGAGCCCAAAGAATAGGGGGTGGGTGGGTTAAATCTTGCTTTCAGGTGGATATTTGCAAAGGGGAGGTGGCTGTCTGCGAGGAGGGGCCGTGTACCGGGATTTTAGGAGGGTGGGATTAGCCCCTGTAAATAGATAATTTTAAAACTCCCAAATATTATAAGTGGGAGGAAAAAAAATATGGACAATTCTTTGGTAGAGGAGGGAGAGAAGAGCAAATGAAAAGTGCTGCGTGGCTGGGATCTGAGGTATGAGGCAGCCCAAAGATGAGGAGCTGGACACAAAGACGGGCAGCTAGGACAGACTGGCCACGTAGCTGGTGTCTGGTAGTGCTGGTAGAAGTTGTGTGGCAGAGCACTTGATTGCCAAATCATCACCCGGCCTGTCCAGCTAGTAAATATTACAGGAGCTGAAAAAATGAATGAGGGCATAACAGAAAATGTCACTGACTGTGTCAGCAACTGAAAAGGGCTGGACTCAGCGGTGTGACACTGGCAGCCCTTTCCTTCACTACTGCAGCCACAACTCCTCTGTGTTCCTTGCAGGCAGCTGTCAGATATCTCGATCTGCATTCCTCTGCTCTTGGTATTTGGAAACAGCACAGATGCAGAAAAAGAGATGGCAATTTTTGCTTTATTGCATTCAGTTGCTTTCTACCTGTGGTGGTTTTGTTGCCTGACTTGGTATAAAAGCTGGCTGGAACATTTTCTCCGCTGTACTCTAAATCTCATTTTTATACCATTCTTCCACTCGTTACAAAGAGTTACATGTGGCCTCGCTAAGTCTGCCTGTCCTGGCTCACGATCGGCCGTTAACAGAAAAGTGAGCACCGGCTAATGAAGACGGAAGTGTTGGCATTCAGACTATTGCTGATTTTCTAGTCTCTGGTCTCAATATCTTTGCCCCCCATTAAAACCAAGTAGGTAGCATATGCCACAATGTTCACTTTGTCAAAATGTTGTCTGTCCTTCCAGATTAGTGCAGCTCCCAGACCAACTGCACTGGTATCAACAATTAGTGCATTCTGCCTCTGTTAATTAAAATAAGCTGAGAGTATTGCATGTCATCGTGGCTTTTAAAAGCATACAAACATACTTGTGTCTATCAGCCTGTTCCCATGGCTGATCTTTGTTGATTGATTCGTGTTGTGTCTGTGTAATAGTTGCTAAATCTGGAGTGAAACGGGAACAACAATTAGTGAAACCCAAAAGATTTCTTGCTTCTCAGCTGTCTTTGGCTCAGTGGCAGCTTATATCTCTACCATCTCTCTTGTGAAGCATTAAAATTAAAGAATTGTCCCTTGCTGCTTGGGTGGTGGAGTGAAAACTGTTGAAGCAGGAGTCAGTAGATGGCACTGTTAGACCCTGCTGGGAGGTTTCAGGGCAGGTGAACTGTGCAGGTACAGCTCTGAAAGGTGTTTCGGTGTTTGGACTGGGCTTCTCTCCTGGGCAAATTTGTTGTAAGTGGCAGGTGGAGCTTTTGTACCCTTAATCTCTCCTGCCAGGGTCCGGTGGTCAGGTTAGGGGAATGCGTCACTAGTGTTTTGATAGGGGTTCCTGCTGGAAGGGTCCAACCTCTGAAGGTGTTTTGCCATCTCTGCTCAGGCACCAAGTCAGACAGGGCAGTTGGCGTTAGCTCCCCAGACGTCTTCCTCCATGCAAGATAACCAATGAAAGTGCCCAGGTGGGCTTTGCGAGGATAGGGGGTGACGTTTCAATTGTGATGTCTGTGAAGGTCACCGGGGCATTTCTAAGGGGCAGGGAGAGCCCTGGCTGCTGCGGGAAGCGGCACGGAGGCAGCACGCTGTGGAGATCAGCACTGTGCTTTTCTGTGTGATCCTGGCTCATTCTGTGTGGCAGTAGCTCTCTAATACTTCAAAATTGCAATATGGCCTTATAAAGAATAGCCAGTTCTGCACTGCTGATGAGATAGCCTCATTTCCTAAGGGATGATTCCTAGAAAACTAACTAGCATTGCTGTAAAATGAGGATTTGTGGTTTAATAGTTATCATGGGAGCAGCTCCAGGAATCCCTCTGCTGCACGGTCACCATCCTGCACAGGCTTCTGTTCTCCGAGCAATGCTTTTCTTCCAGCTTCAGGAGCAGACACGGAGCTTGACATCATGTTCATCTGTCCGTACACTGTAATATTGTCAGCGACATTCAGTACTTTGGGGATTTTTGACTGCTGACTTTCAATGACATTTGGAGCAATCTCCATGGCCAATGTGAGATACTCCTCTGTGCTAAAGAATATAAAAGAGACTGTTGCATTTAATATATTGGAGTACCTGAGACACAGCAGCAGTTTGTGTGATTTATTGGGAAGACAACAATGCGCCATAGCATGTTCTGTAAATATAAGCACAAAGAAATAATGCTACATCCCGCTGTAAATTTCCTTTACTGCTAAAGTGTCTAAATTAATAAATGCAGCAATAATAGATTAATTCAAACAATAGGTTCTATCACAAGCTACTTGATCATTAAGATGGGGGCACACTCGGCTGCCCTGACAAGGATATAGGACTTCAGATGATGGTGACATGGGACAAAACAACATGTCACTTAGGGTATGGCCTGATGCCCTTGAGTCCGCAGGAGGCGGTTAGTCCTGGGCAGACTGGAGAAAAGGGCTGCCTCAATTTCTGTGCTGTAGACCACCCCCTCTGAACCACTTCTGCATCTTACAGGAGTGACTAACCTGCATCTACCGCTGGCTACCACCCCTTGATCTCACTTTTTTAACGTGTATCAGGCACAAGACAGGCGATTCCTACGTTGTAGTGTCTGAATCCCTCTCGTATTGGATTCTTATTGACTTTTGCTCTCTTTATATCTGGAGGATGGGAACAGGGAGAATTGCTCTCAGTTTCTTTGGACAGATTCCCAAAAAGGAAGAAACAAATAAGTAAACACATACATTTTTAAAAACAGTATTAATTTTTACTTGCAATGAGGCTGACAGGGGAGAGAAGCTGGCTGATGGGAGGCAGTGTGGCGTGTCTGTTACCACTTCTTGTACAAAGTCTGATGTAGCCAGCTGGCAAATACCAGCGACTCTCCTGAGTTCATAGCTCACCCTGTTTGTGTTGACATTTCTGGCAAGGAAAGGTAAAGAGTTATCCCAGCTGCAATAACCTGTGAGGTCTCGCTTTGCGTTTCTCTTAATTTGCCTGAAATTAAAGTCTCACTCAGCAGGAGTGATTCACATGCCAGCGTTTCCCATCGTTACTACTGGCTGGGGGACCTGCAGTAGAAGGATGCTGTAGTGATCCAGTCCCAGCTCCGTAGCTGCACACCAGTAGCCTCACAGCTTATACCTTCCTCTCCTCTGTCTTAAAACCTGACTTTGTTTTAACCTGGCTCCCTCCAAATGCAGCACAGAACTGGTGTGAGGTGCTGCAGGCCCCAAATGGGCAGCAGACTGAGCCCTGTCGTGTTGCTGGAGAGGCAGGTGTGGGGATGCTCAAGGACCTCCTGAAGAAAAGCCTTCAAAGAGTATCTTGACCATGTGTCCTTGGACAGGGACTTGCTGTTTTAGCAGGGAGGGCTCCTGTGCTCCCGTGGCTAAGTTGCCCTTCTCATACTGTTCACAGCATGCTGTGCTTATGCTGTTTGCAATTTGGAGTCATTGGGATTGTTTTTTTATTACTTGTTTGATATTAGCTGCTAGATACCATAGAGAAGCTTTGGTATCTAGCTGATGGGCAAAGGCTGTGTAAAAACACCCTTAACCCTAAAGAAGCAGCTGATGCTGACAGTGGGTTTCCTTTAAACTATCAGAGTCCATTTCAGCTTCAGATGCCTTTGCACAGAGCCCTTGACTTTATCATTAATATTGAAGTCTTTGGGCCTGATTCTCTTCTCCTGCCAGACTTACCCTGAGGTGACACTGGAATGATTTTCCTCTTGATTCTTATGTATCAGAGTGAGACAAAAATCTGATTTCCAACATGAACCTAGAATATATATCAAAACAAAAAACCAAAAAACCCCCCAAAACCAAGAAGAAACAAGGCAAAACTGACAGGCCTTTTGCAATATGGTGGAAATATAAGGCACACTTGATACAAAATTGGTTGGAGTTGTTAGGAAACTTTACTTTCATTGCAATGGTCTTTGGTCATAGGGTATATGACATGGCATTTGTCTTAGCACATAGAGCGTTATTAAAAATATAGAGTGGATGTGGGATATTGGACTGGTAACCTAAATAGTGATAAAAGATCCAGTGCTGAGGTCTGAAGAACATTTTGTTTCATTTGAAATAGATGCCAGAAAAAAATCTGCTATTTTATTAATCTAAATTTTGCTGAACATATTTCTGATTAAATATTTTGTCCTTTGAATTGCTGCTGTAGTTTAGGTGGAATATGTCAAGTAGTTCTGTCATTACCTGATGTTCTTTAATAGACTTAACGGGAAGCTTATTTATGGATTAAATCTATGGGCCAAATAGCAGTAAGAAATCCTTTTTCTTTCTGGTAAGATGATGTACATACCCTGAGAAAAGCAGTGGCGGCATGCTCTGCCAGCTCACGTTCTCCTCTTGCTAGGGTTCTCTGTGATGTATGTAGAAAGAAAAATAAATACAAGGGAAGGTTTTCTTATGGTATTTTCCTCTTTTTTTGGGTTATAATACAATTTGATGAACACAGGTTACACCTTTGGAAGGGAGACAAACACAGTGCTGCAGATGACTGCTAAGAGGACATGATACATTGTGTGCTCAGAAGAATCCTTTCTCTCCTCCCAAGCCCAGACTTTCTCAGCTGAGAAAGTATATTTACGTATACATATAAGCCTCATGTCAACCAAAAAAAGCAGGCCAGCCAGGGACCAGAAGGGAAGCCAGAGAGAGCAAGGGCATGACTGAGCATTGGCAATCACTTGCAGGCTCCAGGTTGTCTCTTGCTGTCACACCGCTGCTTGGTTGAGTTCATCAGTAATTAGGTGAACGATATTCTGTCTCCCAGCAAGTTTTTCTTGTAAACTTTCATATCGTAATCATTATCCTCCTTGTTACTCCAAAGAGAATACTGAGAGCCCTAGCAGGGATATCTGATGCCTTCAACTTCCTTTTTAAAGTACTTCTCAGTCTCTGCCCAGGTTCCGAAAACCCATAACACCTCTTACTAAGAGGTGGCAGCAGCATATTTGACCTTTAATTCTCCTCTTCCATTTCCCCCATCCCAAGAAAGGAAAGGGTACCTGTTCTTCCTACAATGTTGAACATGTTGTAGAGGTTGTTGGACAGTAAACTTGCTCTCACATACATGCTCTAGTAAGACCATGATAGCACTAGTTAAAAAGTCCACAATTAAAAGTCAACAAGAAGAAAATGCTTAAAAAGAGGTGATAAAACTATGACTGAGCCAGGGCTGATTTTTGAACCACTGCAGCAAAAGCACCAAGGCTCTGGGGAGGAAAGTTCCTTCTTAAGTCTTTGGCTTTTTTAGCCTTCTGTACAAGCAGATGCTTGGGGATGGCAAGTCTGCCTGAAAACTTATTGATAGGACCAGCTAAATAAATGCATATAGTTTAAAAGTCACTTTCTCTGTGCCTTTCTCCATCTCCCCTACCAAAATAGTTCATGTTGATTTTCTTCCTATTAACCAAGTTTTTCAGGAGATTAGATTCAACACAGTAGTTAATTGCCAAATTTATTAAATGTTAAGGCACTAGCTATCTGAAAAAGAAGTTCTCCAGACAACTATTAAGGTCTGGAGAGGGTATTTTCTCATTGCGTGGGAGGTAAACTTCAATTTGAATCAATATTTAGTGTTCAGTGGCAGGGTCCCAGGAGGTATGTGAGTTATTGATAAGTGGGTTTAGATGTCTTTGTTTAAAGTATTTTGTTATTTATATCTCTAAGTTCCCCAAAGCAGTAAATTGTCAGACCTTAAGTGTTAGTAGTTCTGCTGTCAAATCTAGCGAATCGGGTTGTATGGCTCCTAAAACATATTTGAAAGCCTTCACACCTTCATGTGGTGCTGCTTGGAGCCTTTGTCAAAAACAACATTTTCTGATTTGGCGTTGGCATTATAGTTGTAAAAGAGAAGAAACATCTCTTAATGCTGACTGCATGGGAAGCTGTGATGCTGAAGTGATGGACTTGCAACCCAAATTTCTAGAAGGCAGAAAAAGTTGGCGCTGAGAAAAAAACAAACGCTGTTCTCATTGCAGCTGTAAGCAGGTTTGGGACATGCCAGAACACAGAGGTGAGGGCAAATAATGAGAATATGCATCTCCAGCTCTTTTCAGGTGTCAACTGATGTTTAGGACAGGCACTGACTGGGTATGATCCAAAGCTTGCTGAAACGAGGGAGTATTTTTGATGATGCCGGTTGGCTGTGGCCTGGGATCGTGATGAGTAACGGAGGAGGGGGCAGATTCTGTGTTTGCCTAATGCTCTCTCAGGTGGTGGGGCTGAGCTGGCAGGGAGCGTGATCTGAAGACTTCATCTGGGAGCACTTTTCCATTCTTGGCTCTTGACTCCTGACCCAACCAGCCTGTGGCTAACTGGCTGTGGTAAGAAAGTCCACAGAGGACACGATGGTGATTAAGATCTCTGAAGCAACCCCTTCCTTCAAATAGTGCAAATGGGAGACACCAGTGAGACTTTTGTTCTCTGTGGGTGGATCTATGTGGTCCTACTTCCTTGACCAAGGCTCTGTGTAAGTCGTATTGATTTTCCTTGGAGTAGATCAGTTCTGGTCACTACCCTGTGTGTGATGGTGCTTTGGGTTGTACATTGGCTTAAATGTTCCCTGTCCCCCACGTGGTCTTTTAAAAAGCTAATTTCTGTCAGTGCCTGCTGGCACTCCCCTGTCCGCAAATGAGTTGGTGTTATTACTTGCTGTTATATTGATTGTTGTCCAGGGAAATGGCCATCATGTCAAGGTTTCTGCTGAGCGCAGGACGTTTGCTGCTCCTGCTGCTTCAACCCCAAAATCTTACTTTAAAAAAGGCCAGATCTTTTCTTCTGTCATCACCCCAGCTGTGCTGTCAACTCTACTCGTGAAGGCACTCTGAATAATTGATTTCTGCCTTGTTCAAAACCAAAGGCCAAGGAAAATGTCATCAACAACTGGTAGATAATTTGGCTCAAAAGCCTTAGTGAGGCAGGGACCTTGAATAACCGAGAGGCCAGAAGATGAGGGCCAGCACTTGAAAGCTACTGGGTGGCAGGTACTGACTAAATCTGTGTGCACACACTCCTGTGCCGGACTACACCATTGCAAGAGTTAATGAGGGACAGATCCACGTGTAAGCAAGTCATTGATGGACCATGCAGAGAGTTGAGCTTAACCACTGCTGGACAAACGCCTTGTGAAGCCTTCTTTCTCTCTGGCTTGATAAGCAAAGAATCTTCCCATCCTTAAGAGCTGACAATTTGCCTTCACAGAAAAGAGAGGAAGTTAAAAAATTAAAGGAAACCCAAACTATTTGACACTCTTGCCAGCGTCATCTGTTTCCTTAGGCTTTGCTCCAGTGCTTGCGTTGTCTGTGCTGCTAATAACACTGTGTTTTCCCCTGGAAGTTAGCTACTTTTATATTCTTGCCTCTTTTTAAAAATGTGACCTTTAGCTTTTGAGCTTTCATAATTGCTATTAATCTGTTCAATAAAGAAAAATAATAGAAAGGGCAAAAATTATAATCTGGTCTGTCTGACCTTAGTCTTTGACCCCAGTATTTTCTCTTTTAGAAATCTCTCCCCCCACCCTTGGGAATGCTAACCCCTGCCTGGAGGGCAGCTGCTGGGAGCACACGGCTCCTCCTGTGTGCATCCACTGCAGCCTTGTGTAGAGGCAAACAGGCTTCCTCTTGTTTCTAATTAGGCCTTCGTACCCTGCCCTTCCCACTGCCTTTTTGACCTGCTATTTGTATTCAGTAGCCACAGTCATCCTCCAGCTCAACCTCCTGCGCCCAAGAGGCCTCTCGGTGTCATGTGTTCCCTGGAGCTGTGCCTGGGGTGTAGCTTTATTATTCAAAACCTCAGACTCAGTCAATGCAAGATGGTAATCCTGTGATCAAAGCTGGCCCTAAACTACCTTGTACTTTCTTGTATGCCATGCAATTTCAGAGCGAACATACTTTTAAACTCCAGATATTTGAGTGATGGGAAGCTGTAGTTTCACTCTGTCACTGTACTTCTCCTGAGTGGGATCCAGACCAGTCTCTGTCCACCAAGTGCCCCCCTTCAGAAACAGCTCGTATTATAATACAGTACAAAGTGAACAAATATTAAGAGAAAGCTGGAGGCCAGAAGAAAATTCCTTTCCTTTCATCTTAGCCATGTATACCATTAAAGCATCTTTTGAGCACCTAATGCTTGAACAGTTTTCCTCTTTAATGCCTGAAAGCTCTGCCCACCTCCGCCTTGCTGGCTGACTGAACTCGCGCTGCCTGTGTCTCCTCCCAGGACGAAGGCCAGGAAATTATTACAGTGCAATTTAAAGACCATAAAATACAGGACGAGCAGATGGCAGGTCACGTCTCCTTCCCATGAATAGCCTATGTCACTGTGGCACTGCTTCAGCACATGCTGAGCTGCACTCACAAAGTCCAAAGAAGAAGCATCACCAGTGGAGAAGATATCTGTCAAGGCAACATCCCAGCAGCACAGACCTTATGACTGTGGCAAAGAATTTGAGCATTGGCAAGAAGCTTTAGTGACAATGAGCTTTAAATACCTGCTGCTAAGATAATCACAATAATCTGTCTGCCAGCTTTTTCCTAATGTGCATTTTCTAATTCATTGTGGGAGGCAAAATCCTTTGACTGGTGGAATGAAGATGTGGCATTGTGACTATAATTTACATCATTAAACAACTGGAAGAAGCCACTATCAAAAGCTGCAAATCCTACCCAAAGCAGAATAGCTACCTTCACAGATTAATTAAAAAAAAAAAAGACAAGAAATTAGTGTTTTCATAGGAAGGAATTCCTGATGCAAGGGATCCTCAGTCCTGTGAAAGGGATTAAAAAAGTGAATGTCCCGTTGCAGGATTTGCTGTGGTTCTGTTTCCCTTCTGATCTTTTTGAGTCTACCCTTGGAGTAGGGGATCTTACCCTCACCTCTCACTTACTGCTCTGTGGACTGCTGTGCTTTGTGGGGACAAAATGCTGGCATAGCCATTATGGTCATTCCTGTCATCCCAGAGAGGATGTTTTCGAGCAAATTAATTTCTCTTCTATCTAATTAGGAAACTCAAACAAAGCTCTGTCATGTATTGGCCCTTGGTGCAGCAGTCAAGATGATCCCCCTTTATCCTTTCAGCATTAATTACAAAACACCTCTGCTCCTATGAGCAGCACTTCGCTGAAGAAGGCTGCATATTACCTATTAATCAGCAACACAGTTGGGTATATTTGATGCACAGGGACACACCACGGTGTAAAAATTGTCGTAGTTCCTACTACTAGTGGTACTAGAACAAAAGAAGGATCCAGGATCTGGATTCAGAAATTTCTTGGTAGAACGGAGTTAGTAGTTTGATAGGAAAGTATTTTCTCAAAAAAATGAGGAAAACACTACATCTAAATGAGCCACTAGGCTCTAACAGCAGGGCCAGCAGGTAAGTAATGTGTACTGAGGGAAGCACAGCTATCCAGAAATCATTCCTTACACAGTTTATTTTCAATTAATGAAGATGATAGTTTTTCTTCCTTTCACATTCAAAGCCTCCTTTTTCCCCCGCCCTGAGGTGACTGAGGGTGGTAGGGAGCAAGGAGCAACTTGTCAACCTGCTGCCTAGGTGGCAGCTCAGGACCTTGGTCCACCAGCAGCACCTGGCTTGCGTGAGACCTTCTCACGCAGATTTGGATAGTGCATGAAAAACACCTTTTCTTTGTCCCCCTTAGGTGAGATCTGCTGTAATGTCACCCTGTTCCCATGTGAGTATGTCCATGCCCTGCAGAGGCTGTATTTGGCACCCTTGTAGGCAAACTCCTCTGAGAGGCAGACGTTCATGGAGCTGGGACTTGCAGCTCCCTGCTCACCTCTGGAAATGGGCCTTTCAAGGACATTTTCAAGACATGTTTGCAGAGGCTTGCATTGCTGCTCGCTGTTCATGCTGAGGAATAAATTGGATTTGACTATCTGCAGCTGCTTTTGGCACCTTTCACTAGTGCAGAAATTCCCATTGTGATCTGTGAAAAAATAACCACCAAAGATCCTTCATTTTCTAAGAAATATTCCTGGGCAAAATGTCACCTTTCATATAGGCCGGCTGAACTTAGCCAATTGTACCATTTATTCAACAGGGAACATTATAGTTTGCACTTTGCATTTCTAAGAATTGAATTTGCTAAATGGAGCATTTCCCACTGACAGAGCCGGAGTTGTGCTATACTTTTTTTTTTTTTCTGTTTTGCAGCTGGAAGCCATTTTTACTTGTATCATGGAGCTTCTTAGCCCTGTTGAATCTGGCTTAGTGTTTCTCAAGGGACGGAGGAAGGATTGCTAATAGCTTTCCAACCCACTTTAGTCTCTCTCTTCATAATGCAAACTCTCAGCAAAACAGACTTGAGCAAGGTCTTTGTCCTGGATGACTTTTTGCTAAATAAGTTAGCAATGCTCTAGTTAGCAAAATCTCTTCTCCCCTGTGGATGCGTTCAAACGTACTGGTACACTACAGCGGGGCCGTGACAAAGATAACGTGAGAAATGCTAAGAGAGGAGTTGTGTCACATTTAAGCCTTAATGCAGCCAATACCCAACATGTGTACTCAGACGTGCCAGGGAGATAAAGAAATACTTTGACCTTTATCAGAAAAATTTGACGCTTTCTCACAGAGAATCTGAAACTGGTCCCTTTTTTTCTCTCTCTCACAGATGAACAGTCAGAATAAGCTGTCTGCCTTCAGAGAATGAGTTGACTTTGCCTTTCAAGAAGAATATTTGTTTCTTCTACATGAAATTTATTAATGTGTTTTCCACAGCAATCTTAGTTCCTAAAAATATATATCTTAGGGTTTGTTTGATTTTTTTTTTTTTTTTAAGACTTCTGTGGAAGTTGTATGCTGTAGGGTCATGCAAAAGGGAGCAGGTACATGTAAAAACTTATTGCAAATTCTTCCAGACTAGACTTTCTCTTTTTTTTTTTTTTTTAAATGCTTTTTCTTATTCCCATCATACAGTGAAATGAATCTTTAGATGACAGATACTGGACTCTGACAGGCATCTCATCTTGTATTGAGGCTAGTGACAGTCTGAAAGAAATTGCTCATCTGAGTCAACAGCCAGCTTCTCAAATTGTGTTTGTCTTCAGTGCTAATTTCATTTCTTTGCTCAGTTTTCCTGGAATCTGAGCACACACACTGACCTGATAAATAACTGAAGCCAGCAATAAAGATGAAGCAAAGTTCTATGCTTCAGAGGTCAAGCTAGCCTCCAAATCATATTTGCCCTAATGGAGAACAAATTCAACACTACCAAAAGTCAAATGAATGTTTAGTCACCTGAGAAAATACCATTATAAGCTGAAATGAGTGCTCATTATTTTTTCCATTTTATTTCTTTAATTTCTCTTTGGCTTCTGCTACAAAACTAAAAATAGGGGCATTAGTCACAGGGTACTTCAGAGGCACCCTCAAGGCAGAAGCAAGGTTCTAAGGTAAATCAGAGCTGGTGGCTCTTAAAATGGATGAAATCGCTTGCATTAGGCCTTCAGGATGCATATTTTCATTTACTTGATTTATTCCTATTGTTTAAGCTGTGATGTGAAGTGGCACAGGCGTGATGGAGCCAGGCTGATGAGGAACTTTATAGTGAGCTGTCGGGGCAGAAAATCCCATTGCAAAGGGACCCTTTCCTCAGGGCTGATTGTGAGGACGGTGCAGCAGAAAGCTAAGTGAATGATTTAAAAGGGAAAAAAAAAAAAAGACACATGGGGAAATAGGCAGGTAAATTATCTGACATGCTGTTAGGCACCAAGGCATTGGACCGCCTGGTGCAAACGGCTGCAGAACTGGGTAGAATCAGATCTCTTTCTGGAAGTGAGGAGGTGATCCTTTTCTGGAAGTGAGGAGGATGTCTCAGCCCCTCACCCTGCTCTGCACAGTAGCCGATTTGTCTCCAGAGGCTTCCCTTTCCCACACGAGCTGGCCCCTTCTTTCTCTGCCCAGCTTGGGAGATGCTGGTGACTTGTATCCTGATTATATCCATAAGCCTCCCTCTGTCTTCTTACATGCTTTGAGTGTGTGAATGCAAAGGCTAGTAGCTGTCTAATGCAGTATTTCTGACAGCCAAACCTGTTTGTTTTGGAGCACAAAAGGTGGTTAATAAATAATTCTTTTTCTGTCATTGCTGATGTCATCAGGTCACATTCCCATGTCATTGTATCACCAGCATCCTAGAAAGAACATCTTGGGTAAGGCATCTTGGCAATAACAAGGTGTTTTACTGATAGATACGCTGCCTTCTGGAGAAATAATGGAACCAGCAGGGCCAAATACTGCTTTCATAGTGTGTCCAAGACTTCCTCTTGCAATTTATATCTTGGAAATTCCATAAAGCACATTTATTTTGCAAAGTATTGAAAGAGAGTGAGGAGTTACTGTGGAGGTAGATATTAGCATGGACTGGGGAAGAGTGAAGAACCTTTTATGTATCCCACTATGTCCCTGTAAAATCTCAGCGCTGTCTTACCTTGCTTGATATATGTTTTGTTACTATGAGTATATGAGTCTTAATTGGTTATAGGAACTTTTCTACTTAGTTTAAGTGCAGTTGTGGAGTTCATTAAGGGCAGCTACGTACCTTAGGTCTACGTACAAAAGATGAAATATTTTCTGTTCTGTGGGTATCAATTATTTATTACAGAAATCTCTTTGTAATGAAAATTCATCTGATTTGTGTTCATGACGGCAAAAGTAATTCCGAATGATTAACTTGCATGTTAATGTAGTACTTGGAAAAGTGTGGACACATCAGTAATGCCTTTGAGTTTCTGTGCTACAGAAACATATGTACATCATAACAGATCTGTCAGCAAGCTGTAATGAAACTGGCTTACCACTTAAACTGAATTTTTTTCACCTATGTAAGATAGTGTGTGGGTTTTATAGTAAGTTACATTGAACCAGCTTACTGAAGGATGTCTTACTGTATTTTGTGGCTTTTGTTTATCCACTTGTGCTGCCTTTGTAATGGGAATTCATTTGGTGCAAGTTTCCTGTAAATTTCAAATGAAAAATCCCCAAACAAAAATCCCCAAGCAACTCCTTGCTCCCATTTCCACAAAACCAAAATATTTTCAGAAGAAAATTCTGATTTTTGTAAAAATTGTTTTCTCTTCAGAAAAAAAACCCAGGCGATATCATGGTTTGTTTCAATATTAACCCGAGCCACCAGAAGTCGTGTATTTTTAGTGATGGGTGTGTCTTTCGCTTTCATTGACCAGGTTTCCAGCTTGTGTACGGCTCCCCTGGTACTGGGACTGGGGGATTTCTGTGTCAGTGATGCATCTGGGAGATGCAGCCCCGTGGCAGAGGCCAGGCTGAAGAGGAGACTGAGAGCAGGAGGTATGCAGCTCTATGGGCACAGACATGGGCAGTTTACAATCAGATATGGCAGTGGTTTTTTTAAATGAAGTCTTCTGAATTTTTCTTTTAAGGCATATCCCTTTCTTCCATTCACTTTGGAATGATAACAAATATCAATTTATCAGACATCTTAATTTTTGACCAGCTGTATATAGAGATGAGCAAGAGTTTTGGTTTTTAACCTGTTTCCCCCATCAAGAGGTAAAAGCCAGCTCCATGAAAGCATGTCACTGTCTAGCAAAAATTATCCAGTTTTAAGGACAAAAGGACAAAAGGATAAATTCTTTTCTTGAGGAGGCAGGTTTGATAATTCGCAATTGTAATGACATATTTATTCCAGGGCTAAACTTGGCCAACTCTTTATAAGTGCACACAACATAACAGATGTAAATGCAGTATACGTTGTTTGGCCGTGGGAGAAGGAGTGCTGCTCCTGGCATAAAAACAACAAAGTGGATGAATCTGAGAGCTAATATGATATCCTAGGCACTCCTCCATATATCAATAGAAGGAATAGTACTAAAAAGGCTGCTTCTCAGATTTTAATAAGATGTGTCCGTGAAGATTACATTTTGGCTTATAGTACAATATTTCATTTTCCTCAGTTCTTTAGAATCTTTTCTAATAATACATCTGTGTGTACATTTTGTGGTTGCAAACATATTTTAGGTCACTCAGTCAAGTGACGTTAAAAAAAAAGTGCTAACAATGAATTTAAAATGCTGCTAGTAGATGGGTGCAATAGCTCATCCGGTAAACAAGCTGTTACTGGAAAAAAAAAGTCACTCATACTGTGTATGACAATTATGGCAACTGAAAATGTTAGTTCAGCTCCATGTCACCAGTGCCATCAGCAGGCAGATGGCTTTGAGATAACCCCAATCAGACTGGCCATGTCTGTTCTGACAGCAAAGATAAAGTTTTTTTCCTGTCCCTATATTTAACATAGCCCATACCAATCCAATATCCTGTTGGATAACTGGTAATAAATCTCCAGAAATCAACCATTCAAAGAAAATCCCTAGTTCTCACTCAGCACTCTTTCTTGATCCTATAATTTGCTGTACCATTTGTGGGGCTGCATTATGTTCTGGGCTCTTAATCCAGCCATGCCTTATAACCAGATTTCCTGGAAGATGGAGACAAGAGAAATTCTTAAATGTTGTTGATTTAATTTTCTTTCAAATATTTAGATCCTGGCTGATCAAGTATGCATGACATCAGTGTTGTGTTTACTGGAAAAAACCCAACATTTGCAGTGGTGGGAAAACTGTCTATCTATACCTATCTTAGATTTGACACCTGTGTCAACACTCCCACTTGTATAAGAATGGTATATTCTCTACTAGTAGGCAGTAGTATAGGCAACCCAGCAAGTATAAACTACATCCCTGAAAATTCCTGTTGCTGTATCTGGGTGGTAAAGAGTGACATTAGTCTTTTGAGCTGAAAGCTGAGAGCTGTCCATTGCTGCTTTAACTCAAAGTGTGCAGAATGGAGTAGATAATGTCATTACTTTACGTTAAGTGAGTGAAAACATGCAAATCACAGAATATGCAGCAGTTTTTTAACTCTTTTGAGGACAAAATAGATCTGTATAAGCTTTGCTGTAACTTATTTGCTGGTGAGGCCAGATTTAATGAAAAAAATAGCTCACAGAAATTATTTCTTGATTTTAAACTCCTCTAAAGGATCTAACTGTCTGATCTGTCTGAACTGTCTTGTGCTGGCACATTTGCAATAGGCAGTTCAGTGGAAGGGTGGCTCAGAGTAAAACTTGTTGGTGGGTAGAATTATAGATTTAATATGTTCAACACCATTAATTGTACCTGCTATTTACTTAGTGTTTTACAGGGTCAAATTGTCATCCTAACTGATTTCTGCAACAGTCAAGATCTTTTATAAATTCTAACCTTGAAGCAGGACGGTAAAATGATATGCCTCACATCACCCAGAAAGTCAGTGGCAGTGTTAAGGTTGGTCTCATAGTCACCAGAAGCACCTAGGGGCTTGTTCCTCCTCCATTTTACTGTTCATGGACACTTGTATGGCTGAAGTTTAATTTAGGTAATTTTTCAAGAAAAGGCAAATTCTTTCTGTGTCTCTGATGAAACAGATAGTATAAGGAACAACCAAAAATTATTTTAGGAATAATCAGAAATGTTTAATTCAGCTGAGAGAATCAAAACCCAATAGCCACTGAGACACAGAGCTGAACACAGAGTACCAAATAGCCACCAACAGTTTAAGTTCTCTTTATGGCCACCTTGTGAGCAATCTGCACTCTTGAATATATTAAGCAGCTGTGAGTAATGAATAAGCTTGTAAAAATTAATATGTTTTTTTGGAGGGACAGTTCATGAGCTGAAGAAGGGCTAAATTTATTGAACAAGTCATTTATTTAATGAACAGTTTGACTCAAGAGTATGGCGCCTCTGTTGCAGCTCGTAGCTGGACCTAAGGGGCCTGTATGTTTTACTTGGGTATAAACTGCCTCCTGTATATTTTACTGCTATGGCAGATTTCTGGCCTTTCCAACAGGATGTGAACAGTTAGATAATGACAGCAAGCAGAACGGAAACAGTGGAGTTAAGTCCTGGAGGAGCATCACTGCAGCCAAGCTACAGCAAGATTAAAAAGGGGATTGGACTTGTAATCGAACTAGCAAAAACATCCTGAAGGGTGACGTTAGTAAATTTTGGAAGGGAATTAGTATGTCATCCTTCAGATTGTAAAGTAAACTTTACTAGTGGCTGGGATGAGACTTTTTTGGAATGAGAAAATTATCTCCTGTGTTCCTGCTGCAGCCTCTCTCTGATGGATCTGAAGTTGTCTGGTGTCCTGCGGCAGGACCTATGCAAGCCAGAGGCTTGGTCCATTTTGGCAGTTCTCATGCATCTTTTAAATCTTGTAGACACTTCCAGCACAGTCATGGTGTAGACATGTATAATAGAGTATGATGGAGAGGCTACTTGCCTATTCCCATGGCAGGTCGTTAATAATTAGTTTTTCCTGAGGCATCCTGGACTGGTTACTAGATGCTTGACTCAGCTGGCTGATCCCATACAGTAATTCCTATACAGTTTTCAGCCTTACTGTGCTTAAAGCTAGATCAGTCTGGGAGAATAATTTAGTTTTCTGCATATTTGCTGATGCCTGCACTGGTGTTTGAAAGGAAAGGGCTGACCATAACTCGCACATATAAACCAGGGAGAGCAAATCAACAAATAAGCTGTGTGATATCATGCCAAGGAAGCCACTTCCTGGCACCTGCAGTATATGAAAGGGGATATAGCACAGCTATTTTATAGCCATGGGAATATACTTGGCTCCAAGTTAGTAAACAGGATTAATGAATGATTGTTTTATTGATGAAAAACACGTAGCATTTGTGGACTGTTGAGGGAATCAGGTGCCAAGAAGAAAACGTACTAAGCCACTGCTTTTAGCCCTGAGTGGAGGCGCAGCCCTTGGAACTGGAAAAGGGTATGTTAAAGAGTAGAAAACAGATCGATAAGTGGTTCTCAGGGAGGAATGTTTGGTGCTGGTTAAATGGTCAACCTGCAGGGAGCTAGAGAAGGAAAAGCTGTGTGAGGAAGGATGAGAAAAGCTGTTACAGAAAAAGGGATTTAGTTGTTAAAAGCAGGGCCACACCTGATTCAAAATTTTTTCATATTAAAAAAAGAATAGAAAACCCAACCCCGAGTGAATAAAGCATCAATTTTCCTACATTTTAAATGAGATCTAAAAAAGAACTCAGTAATGGCATTGGTTGCCATGGTGTTTAAAGGTGCAGCTCCACAGACACTTCAAATAACAGGAGATGCTTTTATCTGCCTACGTGGCTGAGTTAATTTTCATCTGCTGGAATTATTCATTTAGTTTGCTTTAATTATTCTATATTGACAGTATCATAAAAGGGCCTGATCCTGCCATCTTATTACAGACAGAGCTCTTTTTGACTCCAGAGGAAGAAAGATTAGATCCAAGCTGAACTAGTCAGGAGATACAAATGGGAATGCTGTGGCTCTGGGCTTGCAGAGGTGCACATAGAAACACAGAGGTCCTTTTAAATGGGGTTTAGGGGCGCAGAGAAGCACTCACCAGGCTCGAGAGTGTGAAGGTGCATGTAAAATCCACAGAAGAGGTGCTGTGTCCTGTTAACACAGACACTGACACTCTCCCAGGTCTGTTTGGAGGGACTGTTGAGGTTGGAAGATTCACTCTTGTGTCCTCCCAGGTTTTGCCCTTCTTTCACCACAACAGTAATATCCCCAGCTGGGCTAGGGGACCTTGGTGAAGCGGATAAAGCATGTCCCCTTCCTTTACTCACCTCTAAACTGCTGGCGTGTTGGACCTCCCCATGCCAAATAGGCTTTTGAGCTCGCTCCTTTTGCATGTCTTTGTAGCACTGGGAATGGTTATTGACCAAATAAAAAGGTTACTAAGAAGATGGGACCTGCAGTTAGGTTCCTAAATCCCTACTGCACACTTCGGTCTGACTTTCGAAGTGTTGAACGCTTGGCTGCTCCCATGGCCTTTAGTGGTACCTGCCGGGTGGTTGCTGCCACTGACAGCAACATCACTTGGGTAACCGCTAAAATCCCTGCTCCTGCGCTCTGTTTGCAGCAGCATCCCCATGCCCATGAAGAGCCTGGAACTTGTTTCAGATCTTGGCTCATATACGCAGCTCATTGATCCTGTGCTTTACTACCTTAGTATCTCACTGGCTTAGCTCACTCTGTCCCCTTGTATTTTGGCTAAGAACACAGCCATCAATACTGGCGTTGCATCCCTAAACACAAATACCTCTTTCCTGTATTTGACTTTGCCTAAAACACAGGAGTGACCTGAAAGAGGAAAATTAGAAACTGATGATGTGAGATGATGCAGCCCCTGTGCAACTATACTATGGCTGTCATTTGAAACAAGTGATCAGTGAATACATTTATCATGTTTTCTCTCTAAATATTAGTTGTCACATAATCTGCAATGAAATGGCATTCAGAGTCTCAAGATTTTTTCCAGCACCCTCTCTATGCTTTATTTTGTTGATTTTTTTTTTCTTTCTTTTTTTTTCTTTTCCCTCCTTGTTCCCCTTAGAAGCATGAGTCAGGAACCCTCTGTTATTAAAAGCAGTCCCAGTTGCACATCCCTTTCATTTCCTTTGGATTACATTAATTGCCTGACAGCTAAAAGTGATCTGGGTTTTTCAGTCTCCAGCACTGGACCGCAAGAAATATTTACCAGCTACAGCAGATTTATAAAGATGCCACTGAGATGCCTTGAGACTAACAATCAGAAAACACAGCAGCAAAACAACACTATTTTTCAAGGTTAAATGCTCAGAATGCTAAAAAGGAATTGCACATAATAAAGCCAAACAAAGACTTGGATTCAGCCCATTTTTTCCTGCAATTGTCTCACATAAAAGGAAGATGCTGGTGGTTTAAAAATGATTGCACAGCATCACACGACAATTAGAAATTTAATAAGGGAGCTTTAATTTTAATTTGGTTTTGGTTTTGTAGTTCAAATATCCGTTAGTGTCAACCCCCTACCTCTATTGCACAGTCATTTTCTTTTCATGCATGCCTTGCTCTGTGTCTTTATAAGACTCACTTAGCTGAGAATGGCTGGATGATAGTATATAAAGAGCAACTAACGTGAAGGAGGGGTTGTCCAGGCTGATGTTAGCAATCTGGAACTCAAACATGTCCTGCATGACTTTGAACAAGTCATTTAGCCTCCCTGTACCCTGTTTCCCAGGTATAAAGTGCAGGTAATAGCACTTCTTGCTCACAGAGGGCCGGGAGGATAACTGCTTTCGGAGGTGCTCAGGTACTATGGCAACCAGACCAGGAAGGGAGCTTTGACAGAGGAAATACCCTGTAGATGTGTGCTGGGAAGGCAATGACACAAAATTTGCAGGCTTAAATACATCAACAACTTTGCAGCTTTGTTTCAATGACAAAATTAATAGGCCTGATTCTCATTCAGCCACAGCCACCACTTCTTGTGCATAAAAAGACCCATCTTAAGGCTCTGCATCACTGGCAGAGATGCTGTCCTCAAGCCATGGATGCGTACTGGGGTCTTTTTCACTGCCTTGAAGCAGTGACTGAGGTCCCCACATATGACATGAAGATATTCCCTGCCTTAAAATGACTTCAGGTCTGCAAGTAAAAAAAATGAAACTTGAACTTCAAGAAATAGTTCTTCACTGATCTCGGTGTAATTTATAATTCAGAATGCAATGTTCTATGTACAAAACCAATAGGATCGAACCATTTAAAATTGGTCTGCAAAGACAGTAATAACCATTCTTTAATGATACTCAGTGAGAAGAGGTGATGCAAAATATTACTAATTCTCATCCAAGTGACCTTGTAGCAATTGTTTGTGTTTCAGATAAATGCTGTACCCTTGCATATTTATAAATTATTTTCATTTGAAGGGAGAGGACTTGCTCACAGGGGATGACGCTTGCAGCAGCACGCCTGATCCGTCCTGCGGTTCTGAGAGCCAGGAAGAAGTGGACCACCTCCCAAGGTGAGTGGGGTTTTTAAATAACAGAGGTGCCCAGCATCCTGGCTGTACTGGCCTCAGTTTGGAGGCCATCAGAAAAGATTGGCAGCAGCAGGGAAAAGCTGAAAGCGGTAGTCTTTTTCTTCCTTTCAGTGCCTCACTGTGAACCTAAGAGAGGCTGTTATGGACTGCCAAGCTGGCAGTAAGCCATCTTCCCGGGACCATTCTTTAATGATACTCAGTGAGAAGAGGTGATGCAAAATATTACTAATTCTCATCCAAGTGACCTTGTAGCAATTGTTTGTGTTTCAGATAAATGCTGTACCCTTGCATATTTATAAATTATTTTCATTTGAAGGGAGAGGACTTGCTCACAGGGGATGACGCTTGCAGCAGCACGCCTGATCCGTCCTGCGGTAGCCAAAACTGCCTCCAAAGGCAGCTTAAACTCCCTCAGTGGTGAGGAAATTGTTGAACCCTTTGCTACTCTCTGAACTACATCTTAGTAGCACCACAAGTCTGTGCTGGGAGCAGGTTTGAATACCACCTTAACAGGGAAAAAGGGAGAAGAAATGTTCCACGGTGGTATAGCCTTCCATTAATAACAGTTGAGACATCATTGGAGGCACTGCTGTCTTTCCAAGCCTTCCTTGAGGTTTTAATTTCCCTTAGGAGGTGGATTAAGTTTAGTCCATTTGTCTGCAGTTTTTCTGAAAGGTGCTATTTCTGCAATGGGAGAAGCTGATGAGGTGAGCAGCAAAGCTGCTGTTGTAGGTGGCCTAGACAACTCAATTTGGATGACCTGTTACTCAGCAGCTTCCTGAAATCGGTTTGCAATAGGTAGGTGACAAAGGTACCTCCAGCAGACCAGAAATCTGAGCCGATGACGAAGGCTGCAGGTTGCTAGCAGTTTAGCACAGCAGGGTGGCTGGTGCCAGCAGCGTTTGGAGCAGGGTCAGCCCTCGCACTGTACCGTCTCCATTACACTGGACAGAGCAGTTGGTGGCAAGGAGTTTTACACTCTAGTTAACATCCACGCTATCTATTTGTGTGTGTGTGTGGGAGGCTGAGGTATATATCCTGACTATTTTAGGGAAATACATCATTATTATGAATTAGAAATACCTATAGAGATTGAAAGCTTGGATTAAACTCCTATACAGACTCTGTTGAAAAGTACCCTGATTTCAGTTTCTCAATCTATTTCCAAAGTAAGTTAAGAAAATTAATTAAGACCATTTTTATTTAGATGAACTTCTCAATGGAGTAATGTGGTTTTAACTAATCTGGTATAAAGTAATGTCTTTAATTTACATTATTCTTTCTGAGCACCCTTTGACAGAGGTCTAAACATAGGCTTTAAAATCTTCAATTCTTTTAGACTTAACAGCAAGTGGAAATGCTTGTTTTGAGATCCCACCTTTATGAGTGGTTTAAAAAACTGATTTTTTTTTTAATGTATATAAGCTATTTTTAAAATGGGATTCTTATTTTAGAAATAGCAGGTATTTGTTTCACAAGAGGATACCTGGTATTTCTCAGTTATTTTATATGCCTGACCCTCTTTTGCCAACATGGCATTGGAAGAGCTGTTTTTTTTTTTTCAGCCCCTGAAGTACTGGATTGCAGGTCTTATTAATTTTGTGTGGTTATACCACCTTGTGACTCTAGGTTTATTCTTCCATAATGAATATGGAAAGAAGATTTTCAGCTTTCAATGCACTAGAACATCACACCTGTTATTATTTCTTATTTTCCTCCCTCTGCCTTTCATGTTGGAAGGAAACCCTCTACCTTGGAAATGTGTCCCTTTCTCTGTGGGCCTTCAAAGTCCCTCAAAGCCTAAGGTTGGCTGCAGTAATCCTGCTATATCCTTTTTTTTTTTAACCCCTAAAAAGAATTAATCATGTGAATCATTACTCATGTGAATCTGCAGTACTCATTTTGTTGTTGTTCTCAGTCTCAACTTTCACTGCTTTTGATGATTCAACTCAAACTGCTATCACATGTTCACTTTCAGGGAAAGGCTTTAGGGGTCTTAAATTCTTCTTTAATCCTACCTCCAGCTAACAAAATACTCTGAACCTTTGGAAGGGAGAAAGTGTGTGTGTCTATGTGTGTGCACGTCTGCGTAGGTTGACCTGCTTGAGAGATCCTTTCTTCAGGCTTTGCCTTATCTGTTTACAGATTCAGTTAAGACCGTAAAAGGATTATACCTAGTGATCTTTGACTCCAAATGCTCAAGTCATCTCTAAATTGGATATGCCTCGGCAGTGGACAAAGGAATTGAACCATTGCTTTTACAGATACACTTCAATATTGTGTATTTAACTGATAATTTATTGCTAAAACAAACTGCTTCCCAGATCAGGTACTCCTGGGGAGTAGGAATGGTATTTGTGTTTGTGCAGGTCTTCTCATGGGGACTTTCATTTTGGTCTTTTTTGTTCACTTGTTCTCTTAACCTAAAATAATAAGCTAAATTGGTTAATGTCTGTGTATTGGGGGAGGATGGCGAGGAAAGGATATATAACATTTGCACAGTTAATCAAAAATCCTCCAAGTCTTGGACTGAATAAATCTCTAACTTTGAGGTATCCTCCTTTTTCACCCTGCATATGAACAGCAACATATAGACAGACTAAGCAGTTACGTGCTCTTTTGCAGCAGATACCTGCATCAGTCCCCCTTCTTCTAATCTATACTGTAGTAGGGGAGGAAAGGAGGGGAAACCATTAGAAGTGGGGGAGATGCCCAATAGAGAGGATAGGAATTGTCGGCCGTGTTACAGCAATAGGTGCAGCGGTGAGGGAAGGGAGCAGTAAGGCCCTTGAGGAGCTGGGAAGACTTCCACAAGCAAAAAACACCAGTTATTTATCCTGTACCTTTCCTCTACTTTAAGAAAATTAGGGAAAGGTAGGAGATTAACTTACCTCCCTGTGTGAGAGGAACAATGCTCCAGGGAGAAGAGACTTAGTCTCCAGAGCAGCACTGAGATATGAGAGCTGGCTCTGTTCTTCCCATTAGGATGAAGAAATCATTCTTCCCATTCTGCTGCAAACCAAATGAGTATCTGACTGAATGAATTTGAAGCAAACGGCTAATAAAATCTAAAATAAATGAGATTACTGAATCAAATCATAGAATGCAAAATATTTGTGTAATTGTATAATTCAAAGCTGTTGCAATATTAATGAATATTATAATACAATGATTAAACACAGGATTCATTTCCGTTTTGCAAATGTGCCTAAGCCTTTAATCTAGCAGAGTATTACAACCTAGGTAAATTTTGTTAAACCTTTCTGTGAAAGCATTATATTTAAAAAACACAAAGCTACAAACCCCTTCCTGTTCAAAGCCCTCATCATCACTCATTGTTTCCTTTAGTCTGCTTCTTCCCATTGTTTCTGGCTCACCCGTTGAAGATAAAATGAGACAATATACAACTAAGAAGACACATTGAGCAGTGAGAAACCAAGGATACAGTTCAGCACAGCTGAAGTCCAATTGCCTAAAGCACCCTTTTATTCAAATCCTGCCTTTTCTTTTCCCGTAGTTTGATCTAGGCTCTTGTATAAAGTGTTTTTTCTCTGAATAATCTTGCTGTTCACCGTGAACTCTTTAAGGAGCAAGGTCCTGCTTAATGGCAGTAAGCGTGGCAAAAAGTAGCCCCAGGAGAAACAGACAAATCTTACCTGTATCCTCATTTATCTCAGCCCCTATTTATTTAAATTTTGTTTATACATCCCAAAGAGCCAAACATAAGCCAAGCACTGTTTTTTTTTCCTATGAGTTTTTGGATCATCTTCTCTTCAGTAGCTAAAAAATATGATGTTCAAACACCTTTGTGTTTCTTTCGATCCTCAGGAAAGTTGCAGAACTTCAGTCCAGGCTGAACAAAATTGATTACTCCTATTTTCTGCTGTCTGGTAACTAATCTTGGCCCCTTGGAGCCTTGCTTTAAGTTGTTCTACAGAGCTTTTGTGCTGTTGTAAATCACTGCTGTTGTCAAGATGGAAAAGTTTTGAGCTTTCATCCATCCTTAATGCTCGGCAGCGCAAGGTTGTTGGCTTGTCTCTGAACTCTGTTTGCTTGATCCTGGCAAGAGGAGGGGCAGATTTCTTGATTGCTTTACATTAGCACTGTGCAGGTTGGTATTTTATGTCCTGTGATGGGGGCAAGGCTAAGAGGTTGTCCAGCCCCCTGAGTACCCTTCCTATCATTTGAATCTGCTCCTGGTCAAACCACAAAACTGGAACTCTGTGGGCAGTGGGGATGCTGTGGTAAACAGCTCAGGGACTCCTGTCCTAAGCAAGGTGGTTTTGCTGGTTGAGTGTCCCATGCTCATATCCCTCTCCAGGGAGCTGTGATGCTGAACCCCCTCGGTGGGCACCTCTGCTGCCTGCTCTGTCCCCACATCCTCTCCCTTTCCCCCCTGCAATGTACAAATGATGGCCACACCAGTGTCAGTTCACAAAAGAAGGTCAGGTCTGATTCAGCTCCGCAGGCACCAAGCCGTAGGAAGCAGGCATTTACCATTCTATGGATGAGTAGACTAACATTGATGGCCTTGAGAAAGTTTTCTTTCTCAAAAAGCTATTCCACCAGTAGAAGCATCTCCCCTGGTTGCTGGAAAACCAATGAAGAAGGAATAGATGTATTATGCCTAGAAATAGGTGTTTGGTTTTGCTGCAAGGGGAATTAATCATTTGAACAATTTACCTTGGATTGTGTTGGATTCATTGTCATGTGAAGTCTTTAAATCAAAACTGGATGCCTTTTCTGAAAATAAGATCAACTTCACTCAGAAGTTACGTGCCTGGTGAAGGATTTACTGGGTGAAATTCTGTCATATGCAGGGTGGAGAAACCAGTGACCGTTCTAGTCCCTTTTAACACTAAAATTGATATGAATCAGTGCTAGGAAGGTGGGTGAGCCTCTCCCACCCTCTGGGCTACCCAGCAATGAACTGCGTGGTGTTACAATGATCACGTTTCATGTCTCCATGCTTTTCATTCCACATACTCGCACCCATCCTATACCCCAGTCCTGCGCTATCTCTGCTCCAGTATGTCTTTCTACGCTTACAAAAATGGGATTGGTTGTCCTTTTTAGGCACTATTCCTTCAAAAGTACTGTGCATCACAGGGGTGACTAATATCATCCCATTCATCTTCATTACATTACAATCATTCTGCCATCTTAGAAAGGTGTGGGCACCTGTATTCAAGATATGCTAAATCATAACAATGTAAATAATACTTTGAGTGCTTTAATGCAGGAGAATAAAAACCTTCCTATAGCAGCTGTAATAGGTTCTGGGAATGGTTTTTTTTCATAATGGAAATATAACCGGTTGATTTTAATACCAGTAAGACAATGTGATAGGATCCATTCTTTGCAGGATGATGAAGGGATCTGGTGAAATGACTTGATTAACAAAACAAATTGCAGAAGAGATATTAGTAGATCTAAGCTGTACATGGACCTGCATATCCCCTTTCACTCCTCACAGGTAGCAGAGCAGAGGGTAGCTGTCATTTTCTGTCATACGCATACAGGCTTTTGTGCATCCATTTGTAAATATAGACCAAGATTTGGATTCTTGGCCTCAAAACCCAAACATGCCAGCATGGGCATGAGGTTCCTTGAAACACAGTGAATGCTATTATCATGCTATCACCTCCCATGAGGAGAGCAATAAGAAAATTTTGGAAGAATTTTGGAGATGCAGGTAGTTTTGTCTTTCCTGTGAAAGAAAAAACTCAATGTCACTCCAACCCAGATATTTTATTCAGCTTGAAATGAATAGCTAATTTTATTTTCAAATGATCTAAGACTTTTAATTTTTGCTTTGGAAAATGCTGAACAAAATTTCTGTGAAATGTAATATCAGTAATGAATCTTGAAAATACAAAATAAGACCAGTAGGCTTTTTCAGTGTTTCTCCCTCTTTGATTAAAATACTTGCTGAATTCAACCCAAATTTACAAAGCATGAGTTTGCTATTAATTCAGTTTTCCTTTTGCCCAGCTTACAGTACTGTCTTGGTTTAAGGGTAAGTAGTTTGATGCTTGCTACCAGCAGACAGAGAGTTCAGGAATAGACTAAGATTGATCCTGGGTTGTGTAGGCAGAATACAAGGTGATCTTGGCCACTGCACAGGGCATTACTGTGGAGCAATAGCATCGTTTGCAACAGTTGTTTTTAGCATCAGCCATGTAGTTCTGTGCATGTATATGTTTAAGAAAGGTCTGGCAACGCATGTAAGGACTGTCCTAGCTGCTTGCTGGGTAGGTTTGACTGCACAGTGATGTTTGATTTCCCTGTCCTGTCATTCAAGATGATTGATTCTTTTATGTTACAAGCAAATTCATTTCCTAACAATGATTTTCTGAAATAACTTTTTTTTTCTCCCAAGCTCAGTTTTGCACTAGAAATGACATAGGTCCCTGTCTTCAAACTTGTAAATGAATTTCAGGTACAGATGGGGCTAATTGTACCTGTCCGACAGTGCAAATTTTAGCCCTCTGAGCCTTCAAAAGGCTGTGGATTCAAATTATAGTCTATAAAACAACAAATGAAAAGCCTCTCTGAAAGTCAGACATTTACTGAGTATGGCTGAACTCCCCCTGAAGCTGTTAAACAAATGAGAGGTGATGAACACTGGTGGAAATTAGGTTACGAGAATTTATGTGTCTTAACTGTGGGAACTCTTACAGAGAGGCCTCTGCAACAAGTAACCCAACCTCAAACACAGCAGCCACCTTCTCAACGCACAAATGCTCAATTTAGATGTTTTCCTTTCCACATACATTTTGCATCAAAAAAGTATTTGTACATTCCTGTCATTTTTTGCACTTTTTCTCATTGTGTATGCCCACGTTGCCTCTGCAGTTCTGGTTGTATTTTTTTTTTTTTGTTATTCTCTCCCAAAACAGCAATCCCCTTAGGTGAGCAGCGTGGATGACAAACTATGGCTGTGTGTGCTATTAAGATGCAGCAGGGGAGGAAAGGTGAGGTGGGAGAACTTGTGGAAGTGGCAGCTGGAGGTCTGGTGGGAACCAGAGTATGATCTGAACTGTCTGAGGGACTTGGGAATGGTCTGAAGGAGCCCAGAGCAGAGTCAGGCCACAGAGCAGCAGGCAGGGATCAGCAGAAAAGCAATAGCAACGAACAATTTGTATGCAATTCCTGTCTCTCTGTGGTCAAAACGATTCTCCAGAGAGGCCCTCAGTGTGGACACAGGGGTAAACTTGATGATAAGCAAAAAGGGGTGGGTGGACTCCGTGACAGCAAGACTCTCCTTAAAGTGAAGAGATGCATGGTCAGTCTGAAGCCTGGCAAGAGAGGATAGGCATGGAGAGGCAGAAGTAAACAGTGTTGAAGGTGTTGAAATGAGGTACTTGTGCATGGGGATCTTACGGGATGTAAAGGAAGAGTGATGTGGTCAAATCGCCAGGTGGCTGGCAATGGAGCCAAACTGAGATATCACTAAGATGTTTTCTCTGCACTGGACATATCTAACCTATTTTCTTCATGTTCTGTGGTTTCCCAGCAAGGGGATGTGTTTCTGTGTGTGTCCCCTCTTTCACCATGGTTTGTGTTATCATTGCTGAAATACTCCTTGGCATCCTGTTTTGCCGATACCGTATTGTCAGTACCTTTGTGTGATCTCCACAGCTGGGAATACTGGGCATAAATCACCGCTGTGTAAGTGCTCTTTTTGTGTGTGACGCTTCTGGCAGCCAAATGGCATTCAGCTGCACACAGGGCGAGGGGGCTGTGGCGTGGATGGAGCAGAAATGCTAGTGTGAATGTTCACAGCCCGACCTGCCTTTATAGGTACTGTGCTGAGCTTCCCTGTAGGCTCTAATGTATCCCCATGCCTAATGCTAGCTTGGAGCCAAATTACCCATCTTGAGAGTTAGCATCTGACACAGAATTTACGTTTTCGCAGTATCTGGAAAGCATGTGCTATAAGGACAAATGCAATTTCACTGTAAACATGGCCCAGCTGTCATTTTGAATGGGAATAGAGCACCTTCAAAATGAATTGCATTATGCTGCTCCATTGAGGTCTTAAACTGTTTGATAAGCATTTCAAAGCTGAAACCCTGGCACTGATTAGTAACAGCGCACATGCATCATGCACCCTACCCTGTCAGCAAAGCTGCTGGAGGACTGCGGGGAATGCCAGCCGCTCCCCCCTGGAGTGTAGCTCTACCACCTGAAATTTCTCAACTTACTGCTTACTGCTTATATTGCTTAGACTGAAGAATAACTGTGTTTGAGTGCTCAGTTTTGAGATGGCCTTTGACATTCAGACACACATCCTAACTATTTCTCCCCAAAGTATGAGTTCCTATGGCTTTCTGAAAACAGAGCTGTTGGTATTTCCCAAAGCTGGGAACGTCTAAGCACACAAGTCGCTTTGGAAAATACTGGCTCTCATTCAGCTCTCACTATAGCCATGTTAAAATGACTAATTAGTATTTCTTTTGTCCCAAAGCTTTGTGAGAAGGTACAGTTAGTTTAGCAGTACCACGACTCTGCTAGCTGGTGTGAGGGAGGGATTGCTTCCTGCTTGTGTTTTGGCAAAACCAGAATAGCCTACAAGAGCCGACAGGTTTGGGCAGGAGAAGAGGAGCTCAGCAGTAAGAAAGAACAATGACAGCCAATGCTTGGCAGTCAAGCAGAGGCAGGAGAAGAGGAGCTCAGCAGTAAGAAGGAACAATGACAGCCAATGCTTGGCAATCAAGCAGGGAAGCAGTGACATCCATTCTCCTTTCCTGGAGGAGAAGTAAGACCGAATGTCAGCAACCACTTGCATGAACACAGTGCTCTGTGAGAAAGAAGCAGGACTTCCAGGTGGTGAGACACCGAAGGCGGCTGCTGCAGTGACAGTGAAGCAAGTGCTTGAAACTCCTGCTACCACAGGACGGAAGAATCAACCTGTTTGCTGCAGAATTGCTCTGCTGCACTGGTTTAGCTCTTCTCCCTTGGAAGTATTTTGATTTTATTGACAGCACAGTGAGACCTAGCATTAGAAACACTCAGTCCACCTCCACAGCTAGCATTTTCCTAATCGTGTAAGTAACCATTTGTGTAACCACCAAAATCTGGCTGTAGGAATCATGACCTCTTCTACACGGCGGTACTAATTCCTGCAGAAATCCTGTCCCTCAAAGATGTATTCCTCTGCTCAGACTGTGGGCTGCTTTTTACAGCTGGATTTGCTGAAAGCATTTATGTGATTGTTCCCTCATTGCCCAAGCCCTGGCCTGAAGGCCGTCTTTGTCATCCGTGCTCTCATTTGACGTGAAGACGTTTTCCTCTCAATTCCCTGGTCAGATATTTACCACTGTAACTCTGGCCACAGAAAGGCAGAATTAATGTTTCCGCTCAATGTCACATCAGAGTATCACATAGAAAGCTGGGAGTGAAAGGCTGGAGAGAGCCTCCGGAGACTTTCTAGCTCAAGGTGCTGCTCCGAGGAGGGATCAAGTCAGCCCACACAGCATCCAAGTCATATCACAGTTAAACTGTTCTCAACAACTGCAGTGAAGGGTTTTTTGCACATCCAAAGGCAGCGTATCTCAATCCCTTACTATCTTAAGACAATTTTTTTCTTAGTATCCAGAAAGAATCTTTGTTGCTAATAAAGCACATTTTTTTTATTACCCTTCCTTCCTGCTTCCTCAACAACTACGGCAGAGAATAACCTGGAACTCAACATCCTTTTATAATAATATTTAATGTATAGGAAGACTATCAACATACCCCATTGGCTTTCTGTTTTGTAGATTGAACAAAGTGAAGCCACTCATTAGTGCTCATTTTTCCAAATCTTTCCCCATTTTGGGCTTTCCCAAAAAGTTCAAACCTCAGAGAAGGTTCAAAAGATGAATGATACATCACTTCTCCTGGCCCCACCCATTTAAATGAAGACTTTTTTCTTTTGATTTTAGGATTGTTGGAACTATAAATATAAAAGGGAAAATCTGGAAATGTGAAACTCTTGCAAATCAAAATCTGTCTGAATTCATGTGAATTGTTTGACAAGCGAGTTTTGAGCAGCTATCTCCCCATGCTCCAGCTCTGTTTCAGACACTGCAAGAAAGTTACTTGAAGCAAGAGCTATTTTCTTAGTCAACTTGCTTCTTTCTTGCAGCCTTCATCTGCAGGCAGTACCATCTACAAGAGTAATGTCTTCTTCAGCCTCGCTGTTCATTCTCAACTCTGTCCTAGGCATTAATTACCAAAGACACTCTTTTGTTTTTTCACATGATCACTTTTTGGAGCGATAGTTTAAAAGCAAAGAACCACATCCTGGATCTGGTAAGGGCATGATTTTAACATGTTGGATACCATATTTTCAGTTTATGTGATGGTACTTCTTGAGCATCTGCAATGTAATCCTGAGAGATTTGCCAGTGGGCTGCAAACACCACACTTTCTACTTAGTGAGTGCACTCTGAAGGCTCCAATCCTTTTGACTGACAGTGATAGATAGTCTTATCAGTACTCCTTCCACTACCTCCCCTATTGGCTGGAAGCACCACAGAGTAAAATTCTTTGCTGTAAAGAGAAACAATTATAAAGCATTTTTAGAACAGTGAACTGAATGTTTTTCACAGCTGGCAGTTCTTATTTATGACAAGTAATAATTGCCTCAGCTGAAAAAAACTCCAAAAACCAAAAAGAAGGTATTTTTAAAGGGCATTTGGTACCCTTGGATTTGCAAGTTGGATTCTGCAGGTATGGGGTAGCTTCAAGCAACTGAACACTGAGGGTCTGAGACGGATGGACTGGGTCTGCAACAAGGCACTGCTCCTAGTTGGTGGTGCCAGACCTACAGAGAGGTGTAGCTCTTCACTGTCCAGGTGAGGATTGAAATAAGTGGGTTGTTTGTTGTTTGTTTGTGGCTTTTTTGTGGGGGAGGGTTATTGGGGTTTTTTTTTGTTTGTTTTTTTTAAGGGTTCTTCTTTAGATTTCAGAAGAAAGTTTCTAAAAGCAGGCTGAGCACCCCTACATTAATGTAAGTACTTTGGAAAATGTTACCTCTATTTGTGTCTGTCCTGTGGGACTGCAAAGCTCTTCTCAGCTCTGGTCTTGGTGTTGTCCTGGATGTTTCCAGAAAGCACGTCAGGGCAAAACCTGAGCTTACACAATAAAAAGGAAGCCCACACCTCTGGCGAGATCCCTAACTACCCCAAAACTTGGCTGTAGCAGGTCCGTATTCCATAGGAGAATGCTATCTTTGGAGCCTCCTCAGCTGGTAAAGGTGACATAAGTGGGACAGGGAGACGTGAAGAGCCCTGTGCCTGGCCAGAATGGGATTCCTCTTACATAGCTATTGTGCAAGAAAGCCATAGGACTATATCCTGAAGACCAGCTCTCATCTGGTGGAAGGAACTGTAGTAGAAACAAATGCAATTGCGAGCAGACCCGTCACCTGCTACTGGACTGCAAATTTCGTGCAGTGACGCTCACTCCACACGAGTGATGACGCAGCATACACCCGATTAGTGAGCAACTTGGGCCATCTGTCTAGAAGGTTTAGGTATAAAAGAGCATGTGCTATACAGTAGCATATAGATCCCTAGGCTAGAGAGGGTATAATTATAGAAACTCCTTCTTCTGAAATTGAAAGAACTAGACAGGAACATAATGCATTACCTTCCCAGCATGTGTTTTCTGTTAAAGAAATTTATGAGGTTATGTTTGGAGCTAATGGATACTTCTCAGTTATTGACCTGCAAATATATGTTGGAATTCAAGAGACTTGAGCTCCTATGGCTTCATACAGATTTTTCCCCACCACCACTTTTTTCATCTGCAATTTTCCTTAAGAAATTATAAGACAAAATATCATGGCCTTTGAATTTGGACTCCACAGAACAACAGTTTCTGTGGATTGTTTCTCAGTTGGATAGGTTCTGTGAGTACTGTTCAAAATCTAACACATTTTTAAAGTGTCCTGGCAAATACTTTTATTGAAAAATTTCCCAATGAATCAGCTAACAAAACTTACAGCCAACAACAAGCAAAAAGGGAGATTGCTTTGCAGGGTGGAGGTAAACTTTCTCCAGTTCTTTTGTTGAGCTTGCAACATTTTTCCTATTTTAGTGGGAGACAAAATTTACCAAGAGATGTTGTAAATAGTATCTATGTAACTAGTAAAGGTCTTTTCCTTTATGCTAAAGGCTATTTATTTTTGTGCAGAGAATGTTATATAGCCCATTTAAAATGGACAATATACTTTTTATGTTTCTTTGCTGTATGGCAAGTGTGGGTTCCACGTAACCTTGGCTGGGAAGAAGGATCCTCCAACTCCTTGCCAAGAAAGACAGAAAAAAACTGCCAGGACAGTCCTGCAAACGTAGAATTGCTCAAGGAGTGCCTCTGTTTCATGGCTGGAAAGCCTGCATATCCAGGCGTCACCAGTCTGACTTTCTTTCCAGTCTCCGTTGTGTCTCTTCCAGTGCATGGGCTTTAATGCAAAGCAGCGGGAGGGGACAAAGAAAAGGAAAAGATCAGTGTTTATTGCGAGTTGGCTATGGCATCTGGGTTGATAGCATCTAAGAAGTGGCTGGCACGATGTGAGCACCCAGTGAGGCATTTGGCCGGTCTTTTTATTTAGATTGTGAATTATTCTCTGCAGAGATCCTGCATCTATCGTGTTGTATGACATTCTGGGCAGTATTTCAAGACAAATAAATAAATAGAAACATTAATAATTCCCTTGCACTTTTCTCTCAGCTGCAGGATTTTGGGAACCCTCACTACACATTTCTTAGAGGTCTTCATTTTTGAAAGTGCCTATAATGGGGAGAAAAAACCCAAGCAGTTGGCTCTAGAAAAAAAGGACAGTAAAACTTTCCATTAGATCTTGCACAGGCGAAGCCCAAAGACCCCGATTTCACATCAGTATTAGCAAACCCATAATAGCAAATAGTTTCCTGGAATCTAAGACCCTTTGGGCTCTTTAGAAAGAAGTCAGCAGGACTTTCCACATGCTGCAACTAACAGGTTTTATGTGCTTTCTTGGGCTGAGGTCCCTCATCATTGTTTTCTGCTGATACCTTGGAGATTTTCTGGATCTCTCTGTTCCATTGTACAATTAACTGCTTCTGAAAAAGCCATTTTCTTGATAGTCTATAGGGGTTATTCTTGGAAGAGAAATGACTAACGTATTTGAGGAAAATGTATTGTTTACCCTTCTCTCTGCATGACTGTATGTGGGGTCACACAGGGACACCTGACTTCGGGTTCCAACACTATCGAGACATATTTGCATCAGATGTCTTGTGCTGAAGTCAAAGTAGAGCTCTTTAGTGAGCATAAGAAATGACTTCAAATCTCATGCTGCCACAGATGCACCTTGTGCCAAATCAGCGGTGACTTGAATTAGACTTTGCTGCTGACTGAATTGTACTTCAGGAACTAGGTATTATATGCAGATACTATACGATGGCTTTATCTACTGCATTGGTGTTTTCCTATTTTGCTTAACAAATACTTTTTTGCTACACTGGTTGCTATTTGGGAGTGGGCAAAGTAACTCACTGAACATTGCGAAAAGTTTTTTTCAACTTCACAGGTTTCTGGATGGAGACCTGAGCCAGTGATTTGCTTGCAACCTTTATAAACATGACCTTTTGGCAGTCAGTCAGGTCTTGGCAGAAGACTTGCAGTTGCTTATCACAAAAGTCTTTCATGCAAGCATGTCAAACTTAACTACACTTTTTTTTGATTTGGCCTTGATTTTGAATTTGAATTCTTTCCAAGTAAGATTTTTTAGCCTCTGGCTAGCAAAGACTCTTGGGTAGTTATTTGATTTCCAGTTAAATATAGTATCTCATAGAATACATACAGTTGGTTTATACCTGATCTAAATATCCATCATGTTTCCTTCTTGCTGTTCCCTTGCTAGGGCTTGTTTCTGCCACTATATGATTCTGTGTACCTTTCAGAGCCAATACTAATAATTCATCCAGAATCACAAAAACATAAGTGCGCAAGCGATGATGCAGGCCGACATGTGCCTCTCTTGTTTGGTAAAAGGAACGTTTCCTTGGAAAGACAGTGCTAAGGTTTGGCACCCATTTTTGCCTCCCTGTTTCTGCTGCTGCAAGTGGAAGAATGTGCCCATATCTATGCTGGATCTGGTCCTCATTCAGGGCAGTCATGCCTGGTTTTGGGGGAGAATTTTAAATGATTGGAGGAAGGTTGTGTGTGTCACCTGCCTTGTACTTGTCTGCATAATCCACCTCTACCTGTTCAAAGGGAGAAAGTAGCGTGTTGACAAATGCCAACTCTTTTTAAGAGCACATTGTAATATAAAACCTGAAATATATTTGCTATTGTTTTCTGCTACCCTGCTGTTATGGTTTAATCCCAGCTGGCAACTGAGCAC
>NW_009203626.1:0-22004 GCF_000690835.1 Fulmarus glacialis | reverse complement strand
CTCTAGACAGTCAAAGCACTCCCTAACAATACTCCTCTAGACAGTCAAAGCACTCCCTAACAATACTCCCTACCCCACCGCCTCTCCTTCCTCACCTGTCCCTTCTGAAGAGCTTATAGCCATCCATTGCAGCACTCCAATCGTGAGACTCATCCCACCATGTTTCCGTGATGGCAACTAAGTTGTAGCTATCCTGCTGCACAATGGCTTCCAGCTCCTCCTGTTTGCCGCCCATGCTGCGTGCATTGGTGTAGATGCACTTGAGCTGGGCTACCGATTTCTCCCCCGACACTGGCGTGCCACACCTAGGCTCTTCTCTAGGGAGCCTGGTTTTATCCCTTTCCCCCTTTGAACCTAGTTTAAAGCCCTCTTCATGAGCCCTGCCAACTCACACGCGAGAATCCTTTTCCCCCTGTGAGACAGCTGAACTCTGTCTGTAGCCAGTAGGCCCGGTGCTGTGTAAACCTCCCTGTGATCAAAGAAGCCAAAATTTTGCTGCTGTCACCAGCCCCTAAGCCATGTGTTGATCCGATGAGTTTTCCTGTTCCCTTCAGTATTCTTCCCTACCACTGAAGGGATTGAGGAAAACACTACCTGTGCTCCCGATCCTTCCACCAATTGCCCCAGTGCCCTGAAGTCCCTTTTGATCGCTTCAGGACTTCTCTCTGCAACCTCCTCGCTGCCAGCCTGTATAACCAAGAGCGGGTAGTAAGTGGAGGGCTGTACCAGACTAGGGAGTTTCCTAGTAAAGTCTTTAACCCGGAAGATCTGTTGTTCAAGTCAAATCTAGCAGTTGCTTAATATATGTCTTTTTTTTTTGCCAACCATAACAATTTAACTTAAATTGATACAGGTGATTTACTTTGTTATATATTCATAGCTAAGTTAGGCTGTTGTATCTCTGTTTACTGCACTGCTGTTTGCTGACAGATGGGGAAAATATGCTGAATTGGTAGAGTCGAAGAAGCTGCTGACAGTTATATTTCTATTGCTAAGATTAGAATGTAAGAATATACTGGTTTATGTTAATACATAAGTCATAGGGAAGCCAGATAAGTAGAAGATTTGGCATAAAGGACTTACATGTTATTCTTTGTATGTTAATCCCTAAAAAGTATTTCATCTTCTATGAATTTTTTTTGGTTTGGAACCATCTCTTTCTCTATAACCTGTTAATAAGTTATTGCAAATATGATTCCAGATGTCTAACTTCATTCTCCTTTACCATCCAGAATGAATCTGAATATTTGGAATTTATAAGACCTCTCTAATGGACTCAGATTTTGCAACTTGTCAACAAGAATTTTAATTTTAGACATTTATTTAGTTTAGACATTTTAATGTCTAAATAGCTATTAAAATGGTGCAAAACCTTTGGGAGACTTTGACAATATAACCTGTGTTGTTAAGGTTTATGCAGTCCTCCTTCTCCCCAGAGGATTTTTAATTCCATTGTGGCGAGATACCAGGTGATTACTCAATCCATTAGAATCTGTTCAATTAATGAGGACAAACTGAAAGAATTATTGACAATAGGCTTGATTTCAAGTGCAGCTCTTGCAGTGGTTAGGAACTCCCCACTTTCAGACTGGAGGCTATTATATGTGTCAGTGGGGAATCTCAGCTATAGATTGTGTGAGAGTACAGCATTCTAATTCTACAAAAAAAAAAAAAAAAAAAAAGGAATTTTAGGCTACCTGTATCTTAATTATTAAAGGAAGAAGAGATCTTCCCTTACCTTGAGAGAGGAGAATAGGTCATTACCTATGTGATGCCAAATGAAACTTTGTGCAGTTCCATATTCCACTCACCCAACACTACTTAGCTGTCTAGTAGATCATTGGGATTATAAATCCATTGAATATGGTTTATTATTGCTGCAATCACGGAAATGGACATTATGCTGTTAATGACAGGCTTCTTAGTACATTAGCTGCTCCTTTTGGTTTTTCTTCCAACCATTAACTAATAAGTTTGCCACAGTCTGCTGTCAAAAGATGACTTTTGGGGGGGCCTAGGGCATTGCTGAGGTACAGCACTTAGCAAGCTACCAAGGTTTTTTTATTTAATGCAGAACAAATTATCAGAAAATAGGGGAGAAGGGACAGAATCAGCTGAAATTTAAACACAGAAAAAAGTAATTCTTTTAACCAGTTCAGTCACCTAAACAATGGCCTTTGAAATTCACCAACCACTGTTCGGTTTATTTTCATTTGATGTGTTCACCCTTCCCAGGAAGCAAATGATACACATGTATTTTGAACAACTGACCTACAGAGAGGCCGATACTTCTGCAGGCACTATCAGCTTGTCTTATTTTCATGGTTACAAAGACCCAAAGAAAACACAGATCACACTTTATTGGTTCTAGCAATCTACGGCATCTCAGTTCCAAGACAACTGTGGGACCAGGTCTCGAGGTTAAACAAGAGAAAACAAAAGCCATATACATTATTTCTGCTGATATGAGGAGAGTAGCTCTTTTGAAAATGAATACATAGGTCCAAACTTACTTATGGTCAAACTTGGCTTGCCGATGTTAACTTCTCTTGCCACCTACTGTTCACTTGAACTTGGCTATTTCTCCCACTTGTACAGTATGATGAGATCTGTTTGTTGTTGCACAATGGTCTATGATTCTTTTCAAGCTTTAGCCAATTGTTTAACAAAATCAACATTTTGGAATTCACACTTCACTTGTCTTTATCAAAACATTTAAATCAAGTTTCGATAGATTTTTAAATGCCTGTCTGATTTGCTCATTACACTCAAAGGATGGAGCTGGATGCAGCTGGTACTCTAATTAACAGTTTGTTCTCAGAGATACAGTTTATTAAATACACTATGTTGATATCTTTTGTTCTGATGTTAGCACAGTAAAAACAGAAAAACATTATTCATTAAGTGTACTTCTAAAAGAGAAAAGACAAAAACTCTTCAGAATCTCAATGTAATTTAATTTAACAATAATGAGGAAGCTTTTAACAAAGAAAATAATTAATGATGTTTGGAGGAGACCTTGTGTAGGTAGTAAGTTTTCATACTATTTATGAAGATTAGCAGACACAACTTTTTATCCAGAACATTGAAGCACAAGAAGTGATCTATATTCTGTATTATTCTAGGGATCAATTAATCCAGTTAGTTGAAGTTTACCTTTCAACCTATAAATTTTAAAAGTTACTATTTAAAAATTACTATTCATGAGAGGGATGGAAAAAGAGGATTGCTTTTGTTGTCTAATTCAAAACTTCCTGTTTTGCTTTTCCTTTCTCAACAGATTTACTTCATGTCACTTCATACACACATATGTAATTGCTTTTCACTTTTCCTATTATCTGTATTTTCCATTCTGTCCTTTCCTACATTTTGTGTAAGGACCTTCTTTGTGACTCCTATAGGCTTTAATGTACTGTTCATTGATTCTCCAGATCTCCCCAAATTTCATTTTAAAGCACATGTTTTCTATTGTGATTACACTAGTTCTGTAAGAGCCACTAATCATTTTACTCCACAAATGATCTCATTCTTTTATTTGAGATGACTTACAGAGTAAGATACTCCTCAGTATGAGTAAAGTAAATGAATATGCCTATGCAGTAACCAAAACATAACTGCAGCTCTCAAGGGGTTACTGAATCCAGTTTTAAAGTGGCTAGGTAGGAGTATTGCTTATACACAATGACTGTTAAGAATTTACCCAGCATCTCAGATGACTTTTGCTGACTGTGCAACAATTGGTACAATGCATGTAGCAGCTGAGCTGCTTGAAGTACTTAAAGTTAGGTAGAATATGTGTAATGAAATCTTTGTTGTGTTAATGTGCCCTATCTGCACCAGAATCTTGTTTTACAGTCTATAGAATACAAATCTGTGCTGGGATAAAATTTGCCTGAGTTAAAAAAAGAAGTGCAGCATTCCACATTGATCTTTAATACAGCAAATCTTTTTATTTAGTTTATTAACCAAATTTCTGAATGCATGTAAGTGCATTTGTCTGAGAGACAAACAATGTAGGGTTACCTGACTGGGAATATTTTCTATGCAGTAATTATTCCACTTCCTCTCGTGATAGTTCTCCAGAGAATTTCCCCTGCAGCATGAAAAATCAGCCAGAGCTATTCTAAGTAAGATTGACCTCAAATCTTCTCTCACTCGTTCACTATATGAGCTAGTGTAAATTTTTAATGTCTGCAAACAACATTCAGTTAAGAATGAAATCAGATACTTTCACCCCAATCAATGAGCTTAGAGGAAGCATGTGATTCTGATTAATATCTACTAATGTCAAGAAATGCTCTCATCACATTAAAATGCAAATAAAAGTAATTTAGGACGCAAGCTGTCATTAACTTCCTTTGTCTCTTGATCTTTGTAATTTTCCTTTAACCTGTTGTCTTTTAATGACTGTGGTGGAGACCTTTCTTTTGATTAAAAATATTTCCATTAATGATTATAGAAAAATATTCTGGAGGATACTGCACAAATACCTCCGTCTTTCAATAATACTTATTTCTTATCATTCGGGGATTCTTCTGTTTTTTCAGATCTCAAGATTGCTGTAGTCAGAATTGAAACATGAAACAAGTAGCTTTGCTCTATTTTTGTAATGTAATTCAAGCTTAGGCTGCAATATAACTTGTTTTCTTTCTGCTGTTTTTGTTTTCCCCCTGTAGAAGCAGTGAAATCAAATTCAGTGTTCATTGCTTGTCAGTGGTAAGCAAGGCCCAAGATAGACAGACTGTCATGAGGATTCTGTTGTCAGCAGGTTGCATAAAACAGGAACATCCAGAATGTTTTCACTGGTTACTTGCCAGAGACATATGACCACTGTTGATCAGCACACACACACACAAAGTTATGCATGTGTATATGTGTATATACACACATATATGCATAAAATATGGGCCTGCACTGCATAATCACTGAGCTGTTTGAAATCCAAAAGCCAAGTCCATACACAAAGGCATATTCTGATTGGGTTTTTTAAAATACATCAATTCAAAACCCTGAACCTGGCAATAGTGAAATCTTTGGATTTGTAGTAAAACTCATTGTTAAAATAGATTTCATGTTTTATTTTTAAACTTCACACATTATTCTCTTCACTTACACATTGCTTTGCTGATAATGAAATGAACTGAGTAGAGACTACGCATGGAAATGTAATTCACCGCAACAGAGGACCCACACATGGACCTAAAGCTACTTTAAATCCCTGTTTCAGGGCTTAATGATGCATAAAGCATTCTTTGGGCTCTCTCTGCTGGGAAGATTTCCACTTGGCATCATTATAAGAAATGGAAAGCTTGGACTTTGGCCTGATAGTCTCATATCCAAGATGTCACAAACCTGGACACTGTCCATAAGGCAGAATTTAGAGTGATGCAGCCATGCGTTGGCATTCAGCTGCGCTTACTACAGCAGGTTCATGGGGTGAGAGAGACATTTCAGACTAAGCACCATTCATGGAAATAATTCTGTTCTTTCAATTTCCAAGGAATGATTTTGAAGGATGTATAGGCTCTAAATATGATTATTCCTACACTTCATACAGTTCTACTGCAAACTCTCTGTCGGGTCTTTGGTTTACTTAGGTTTACTTACTGTTACAAATCTGTAAAATGATATATACCTACAAGATGTTGATTTTTATAGAAAATGTTTTAACAATGAAATACAGAAAAAGAAAATTCTTGTGAATTCAATAACTGAAGGCAGGCTTTTTAGAACAAACTATGAGTATTTATATTGACCTGTAAATGTCACTTTCAAAATTTCTAACTCTAGTAAGGTTACAGACAGAAATAAGAAACAGCCACCAAATAGACAATTTTTTTTTTTTTTTTGAGTCAGCAGATATAATAGACTAGCAATTTTTCAAATTGTGCTAGGGTCTTAGTGCAGCAATGCTGAATTCGGGTCTTATCGTATTCTGACTCCTGCTAATATGGTAACATTTCTCACTTCTATTACATACTACTTTAGACTCAAAGTATCCATCCTGTCATGGAGTATGACCTGGAGCTTGATTGTTTCTAATAGTGTGGCTAGCTGTGCAGTTGGACTGCAGCTACAAGCCGATTCACAGCTCAGCATAACATATCAGTTCCTTATTCAGTCAATCTGTGCTGTTATTTACATCTTTCTGCTGAACTCTAGTGGTGTTTCACAGCGTTGTGTTGTCCCCCCCAGTGTTCCCCATCCCATTCATGTGGTATTCTTGTTAAACTGGGGGAGATTAGTTGAATAACTTAAATGAACTAGTGAGGGAAGAAGGGTATTATATGTGAATTGGCCAGGGTTCCCAATGTCTGTGTGGGTGCTGAACTCTAGTGATAGCCTATTTCTTGTGCGTGACAGCACACAGGTTATGGACGCGAAAGAGCATTCTGCGTAAGCAGCAGTGTTCTGGACAGGTGAAAGCATAAAAGAAAGCTCTTGCTAATAGAAGTGATTTTCCTGGATGAGGAATTCAGTGACTTTAGCTTTCAGTTCAGCATCTTGTATGGGAATTACTATCCCTGCAAGACAAAAAACCTCCTTTGACTTTTATGTATGATAAACCCAGCCATTTAAACACTTTCATGTACTGTGACTGCAAGCAGTTAAGGGAATCCTCGCACAAGTTGGCACCTTTGTATATTCTATTGATGCCTAGGATTGCTCCAGGAAGTCCTTCAGTCAGTAGATGGCTGTGGCACTGCTTTTAAGTGACTGGATATGTAGATGTTAGTCCAATTCAGTTTAGCTCTCTAGATCTAGCTGTTGCCTAAACCTACTTTTCTTCTAATGGGTATACCTCTCTAGCCAGAGAGGAATTCCAGTCCATGAAATTATAACATAAGAGAATTACCACAATACCATTATAGCAATTATTAAATTGTTACACCATTATAAAATCTGTCACAGTTGGGTAGATGTTAGTTCACGAGATACTAGTGTTGCCTGATGAAATGCAAGGATGTAACATTGCGAATGAAGTTGACATTTAACATTTAGGTGTACAGTGTTGTGAATTGTAAGGAAAAAGTAATTTTTTCCTTAAATATGTAGCTGCTGGAGTCATGTGATCATGTAAGCACCATAGATGCCATTAAAAACATCTGTTGTTCTTGAATTCATGGATTAAAGCTGGAAAATGTAAGTTGGACAGCCCTGAAACACATGATCATATTTTAGTCATAAATCTCATGTTTTTAACAATTGCAGAAATCTTGGATTAGTAACAGTGGTTATTGCTCATACAGAGACTCATTCAGAGCTATAATCCTCATTCAGTTAAGACCCAATAGCCTTGTTACGATCTGCAAGGCTGCAGCCCTCAAGCCCTTTCATTTTTCTTTATCTTTGCTGAGCCTGATACAATATAAATACAGATGGGCTATGGGCCAGTCAGCAGTATTGCCAATTGCCAAGACAAGAGGCGAGACAAAAGCTATCCACTGTTAAAGGCTTTTGTGCAAGAATAACCTAGGCTGGAGTTGAACCCTTACCAGAATAGGGAGTTCCCCGATTTCCCTGAAACATTCCAGGCCTTTATAAGGCTCTTTGGCATCTATGATTAGTGAAGGAAATACACTCACTGTAAAATGCAAAAGATGATTTATTATACAAAAGTATATGTTGCTGGGCATTGTGAATATAGCTTTATCATAGATATAGATATAGATAGATTCTAGAACCCAAAAAGAAAAGAAAAACAATAAAATCCACCACAAATCAAAGAGGTTAGGAAATGTATTTTAAAAGCCAGAAAATAGATCATATGAGCAATTAAAAACAATGTGAAAAGTCAGCATGCAGCATTGCAGACTCCTGAAATGCATGTACTGTCTTCTCAGATGTAGTAGTTATGGCGCTGGCATCTGTACTTTAGCTACAAGACATCTATCCGGAGCCTAGTTAATAAGTTCAGCATCTGCAGCTGTGCTGCCTCACTTTGTTACAAATATAGTGGTGTAACTTACTGTTGTATGTTAGATCTTATGCTGAAAGTTCCTTAAATATCTACTTGGAATGATACACAGTATTTACCTTCCAAAAGCTATATTTTATCAGTAATTACTACACAAGAATGCAGGATCCCATCCTTATGTCTGGTTATAAATGAAAGGGTGTTACTGGGGTGTTTCCAATGTCACTTTGTGATGAACGTAAACAAAAGTCAACTATTCAAAGACAAGCTTTGCACTGCGTAAATCATAACTGGTGCTTACTTTACTCAACACTTCCAATGGCACTTAGCCATCTCAAATACAAGATTATAATCTTCTAACAGTCTGTGCAATATTTTGGAGAGAAAATGAAGAAGATCCTTGTGTATTTAAATAATCTTGCAGGAAGAATTTAGTAGGATGAATCTAATTACCTAAAATATAGCTAGGACGTTAGCCTCTCTAACAGTCTAGTTCCTGGCTGTATCCTGGAGAGTGGGTGTGCACCTGGTGTTTTACAGTCATTCTAAAGATTGGCTAAAGTTAAAAGACTAAGTGGGATTGATTTTGAACAATTGCTTTTGATGTCAGTCAAAAATGTAACTCTGGGAGCATGAGTCCATGGATTTGATTTTGAAGATGACAATACAGTCACATCAGCCTTCCAATTTTCTTACTGAAAGTTGCCCATATTTTGGTCATATACCATTTTGTTTGAAGATTACTTGCTGATGAGGGCAACTGAGTATTTGCACTAGTATGCAGGGGAAGAAAAGTAGGGAATATATTTGACACAGAGCACACCAAAGAAATTATGGAGGTAATACATGTCTGTTGGAAATAATTGCCGAAAGCTGTGGCACAGTAGAATTCTATTATTGCTGCATCTTGTGATAATTGTGCTGTTTACCCATGACATCCCTAGCAATTCTAGGAGCAGGGTCCTCCAGATGCACTTGAAATACATGGGAACAAATATTTTATGTATATATATACACACATATATTGAGTATGTGTATATACATATAAAACCAAAGTACACTAAAATATGCTGCTCCCTCATAAAGAGGTATCCATCTACCCATCTTAATCACTTCCCAGACATGCTGCAGCATTAACAAACAGACCTAAAGGGAAACAATATCTTAATTTCTTTCAAAATATTTGTCGTGGTTTAACCTGGCAGGCAGCCAAATACCACGCAGCCGCTCACTCACTCCCCCCCGGCCCCCAGTGAACTCGTGGGTTGCGATAAAGACAGTTTAATAGAACAGAAAAGGGAGAATAATAATGATAATGATAAAGTATACAAAATAAGTGATGCACAATGCAATTGCTCACCACCCGCGCTGACCCATAACCAGGTAGCGATCGGTACTTCCTGGATCACGCCTACCATTCATATACTGAGCATGACGTCACATGGTATGGAATACCGCATTAGCCAGCTGAGCTGGCTGTCCTGATTATGTTCCCTCCCATCTTGTGTACCTAGCTCAGTCGGTAGGCATGGGAGCTGTCCTTGGACTAGGAGGGTACTTAGCAACAACTGAAAACATCAGTGTGTTATCAACATTCTCCTCATACTAAATCCAAAACACAGCACTAGCAAGAAATTTAACCCTATCCCAGCCGAAACCGGGACAATATTTTTCACTTCATTAAATATTTAGGGTACAAAACTAATTGCTTCAGACCTTGTCTTTGGTGAATTTCTGTGTCACAAACAAAAGAGGTTCATTGTTACCTTCTTTCCAAAACTTTAATGGTGGAACATTTTGGGTACCCATGGCAAGCTGAAAATTCTGTTAATGCATTACACTACAGTGCCTGACGCTCATTAGACCACATCTAGAATACTGCATCCAGTTCTGGGTCTCCCAGTACAAAAAAAAAAAATTGATAAACTGGAGCAAGTTCAGTGAAGGGCTATAAAAATGGTTGGGGAGTAAAACTCATGTGCTAAGAAAAGATACTGAGGGAATCTGGCTCATTTGGCCTCGGGAAGGCTTAATAGCAGTCTAGTAACAACCTTCTGATACTCATAGGGTAAGACAGACCCAGACTCTTCACAGCAGTGTGTGGCAGGACAGCAAGAGACAAAATGCATAAATTGAAACAATCATCGGAACAGGCTGCCCAGAAAGGTTGTGCAGTCTCTGCCCTTGGATGTTTCTAAGCAGTCAAGCTGTATGTAATCATAGAACCATCATAGCATAATTCAGATTGGAAAGGGCTTCAGGAGGTCTCTGGTATGACTGCTTGCTCAAAGCAGAGTCAGCAATAGGAACAGACCAGGTTCCTCAGGCTTTCTCCAGTTTGGTCTTGAAAATCTCCAAAGGTGGAAGCTGCACAGCCTTTCTAGGCAAAGTATTGCAATGCTTGACTTCCCTAACGGTGAAATTTTTTTTCCTTATATCCAGCCAAAACCTTTCTTGTTTCAGTTTATGCCCATTGTCTCTTATCATTCTGCCACATACGGCTTTAAAAAGCCTGACTCCATCTTGTTGATAACTTCCTCAAAGACAAGTTCCTACTCAATACGAGAGGAACCACACATTCTGAGTCTTGACATATACTATGTGCTTGGCTGAGGAGGCACTAAAGCAACGCTGCTGTCTGTAGGATTATGACTGGATGCCTCTAAGTCAGAATCCCCCTAAATGCAGTGATAGTTGCTGCAATAGTAATCTTCTTAAAATCATTAATGGTTTCCACTCATCATACAAGCCCAGAGCTCAGGGTCAAGTTGGCATGTGGCCCAGTGTGAATATTTCTGAAAATAACTCTTCTAAAGCCTCTCCAAATGTCTGGTGATATCCTTTTTGATATGGCTGGAGTTAATCACTGCTTTACTTATAGACCTGTAGAGAAATGAACAGGTCAATGGTGTGGTAAAGAACTGTCACTTTACTGCACAAATACAGGCCAGTTAAGATAATTAAATCTCTACAGCACATCAGAACAGGATTAGTAAGGAGCGAGTGAAAAAGGGGAGGTAGTTTGTGCAGGAAGAGGTAATGGGATACAGAGCCCTTCATGCTCAGGTCAGTCACAGAATCCCCCAGCAAAATGCTTTGCCACTAATTGGCACCTGTGATGACATCTCAGCATAGAGGTCAAGGACTGAATGGAATTTGAAGGCTGAACTAACTGCCTCTAGGTCAGACATGAGGCACGCTGGTAGGGGTCAGGGAATGTTTAAACCTCAGGTTACCCATATCATGCCTTTTTTATAGGTAAAGGGAGAGTCTGTTCATTTAGATGTTTCATGAGTACCAAATATTATTACTCACACTAGGGATAAAGGCTAGAAACAATCATTGGTTTTAGTAATGTTTAATTCTGTGTAATAGTACACTATTGCAGGATATGCTATATAAATGCTAGTTGTATTACATCTTAGCAAGTAGTACAAACTCTAAATTATGCTTGAAAAGTGTGGCAGAGCGGTGGGAAATGCTTACTTTTCAATGGTGAGTGTTGTGTGCTTTCTGAACATGAGGGGTTAATAAGGTTTATTAATTCAGCCCCTGCTCTGCATTTCCAGGGAAATTTCTGGACTTGTGTTTCACAAATTCTTCCCTTCCTCCTATGAAAAAGGCAATTGTGTAGTAGTTATTAATGTCTGCGGCACAACTTACAGTGGCATTGCTATGTTAACACTGTTTGAGATCATAGAATCATAGAACAGAATGTTTTTAAGATATGTGCATTCAACAAAACACCAAGACGCAGTTCATTTGACTTCTTCAAAAATGTTAGTGTTTCCTTGCCTGCCAATGGAGGGGCGTCTAGTAGAATGTGATTTTGAGCAACTGACAGTGACCATTGAAGTGTAACTTAGTGTGAATTCTCACTCTCCCCATTTTGAACTAAGAGAAATGAACTTAGTGCCTCAAAGCGAGTCTTGTGTGTGTGTGTGCTTTGTTTACTTGTGTGTTTTTCTATATAGACACAGTGGTGCGGGTTATGTCCAAGTCATATTTCAGTCTACTTGAAATTTCAGACTAGTTGGAGCCTTACCTTTCACTCGGAATAGTGGTTTTCCTTTGTTGAATAGTAATAAACATATATGGGACCTTCTAGGTTGACTTCCCAGTGGGGGTGGAATCAGTGACACAGTGTGGATGTACTATAAATGTAACTTGTTTTGTTACATACATCAGTCCTGGAACGATAGTCACAAAGAGCAGATGGATGCCCTCTTCTTCTACAGAATCCCACTCCCAGGGAGTAATTTTGCCTGAAAGGATTGATTTCTATCAAAGTGCAAAGCAGAGAGCAAATTATCCTGCCTTTGACATGACAAAACTTTGTCTAAAAAAAATATAATCAGCAATTCTATTATCAACATATCTTCCAAAGAATGGACGTTTGCTCACACATTGGGAAAGGTGCTTGGCAGACTGTGCAATAGTGCCACCTAGTGATAACTTTTTTTTAGAGAGGTCCAAACCAGCATATTAGAGGTACACACCATTTGAAGTGTTACAGTGCCTTGCGCAGATTAAGAAGCCTGTAGTTATGTGTGATGGTTGATACATGACAAGAACAGTGGTTATTGGCATGATGGATGTGCAAAAAGTCTTTACTATTTTTTACAAGAATAAGTTGGTACACATTTGCACTATTCCTTTTAAACTTGCCATTTAAAGAAGGTGAAACTAATTTATTGCTGTTTATACACCCTTAGTGGTTTTCCAGACCTTCCCACCAGTACATAACCATAACAGTGTGAGAATGCCGTGTTGCTGCATACAATTGCTCTCTTGTTAGGATCTGACATAAAGAGATGCTCGGTCAAAGAAGCAGTCAAAACTTTCAGCAAAGGAGGTAAAAGCAAGATGGCAACTTAAACCAGATGGAGTCATGCTTCTTTTGTGTATATAAGATTTCTTGTGCTGATTGTAGCCTTATCTTGCCATAGGTAGGTCACTTGGCTGGCAAGCTATTAATGTCTCCTAGATGTGCTATAGTTCTTGCGATGATAAATTACTCTCTTTCCTGGGAAAAAGTGTGTGTTAAGGTTAGCTGTGCATTTACCTTCCTGACAGACTCAATGTGGGCAGAGGAAAACAATTAACGTATTTAAAAGCAAATATTTTGAGGAAGAAATTGCACAGAGGAAGAACCAAGCAACACTTCCTTCATTTAAAGGCAGCGTGGTTCAGTTATGTCCAAACCCATCAATTTAGATTGATGAATGGAAAAGATTTATTTAATGATACTGACTTTTCAAATTATTTGAATAATTTGTTTATAGCTCAGTCAGGGCAAGTTAAAGGCAGTGGGAAAATTTCATGGTTGAGGGAGAGGGGGGAGTTTGTATCAAAAAAATAAGCAGCTGAGTTCACCATCTTAAACTGAAGTCAGTGTTGCAGCTATCAAGGGGGAGATGAATTCAACACAGGGCTTGGCAGGGGAGAAGTTAAATCTTTCTGAGGAATGGGAACTTGCTGCCTACCTTTCAGATAAGCAGGCAAAATAAGGCCAGTTGAGAGAATCCAGTAATGAAGCTATGGAGTAAGAATCAATTAAAATGATCCAAGTATAAAAGGTTATGGGGGAGGGAGATTCCCTCTCCTTTCTTCCTGGTGTTTTGCCATGTTTGGCTCTTGCACGGAATGCTGAACTGAAATGGGGCCTTTATTACCAGCTCAAGAGAGAGTGATTTTGAATTCCCTTTGATTTATGTTATGGAGTGCTTTTATTTATGGGCTTGACAAAGACCAGAAAGACCTTTGTAAGCTGGACTTTATATGTGCAGCATCTTTGCCAACTGAAGTGGAGCTCACTTGCTTTGACATTGGCTGAGCAGCCATTCACAGTGCTGAGCACATATTTAATCCTCACTTTGACACATCCTCTAGTTATTGAAAGATGCCAGCATTTGCTCAAACTTTTTATCACTGATGTGTACTAGGAACTCAGGTATTTATCTGGGCACTCTTCAGAAAGCAAGGAAGGTCCTTGGAAGCTTGAACCGCTTGAGAAAGGCTGTGATTCACTTATGAAGAGCAAGAAGATAATTGAACTGAGCAGGAAGAGACTTACAGCAACAGGTTTGCAGAGCGGTCATTCCTCTTCTGGGGCTAGGGAGACCCTGGGTGCATCCCAGCTAGTAAGGTGCAGGGGGTGTTGGAAAGCACTTCCACTTCAAAGGTGATTTCAATTTTTCCAAAACTGAAAGGTGGCAGTGATTGAAGAAGGGTTGAGTGAGGCAGTAAATGGGAGCAGTGTTCCTGACAAAATATCCTGGCTTCAGTTAGCCAATACAGACATGAACAGATCCCATACCTATATATCTTCCCCCTCTTGCCATCACTTCTTTTGCAGTTGACCACAGAAGCATCTTATTTGTGCAGGGATTTAGGATGGTATCAAAACTAGCAAATAAACAATGGGATTACTGTGGAAAAGAGAAAAAAATCAGGGGGAAAACCAATAGAGATTAAGAATGCATAAAAAAGAGAAAGAAAGCATTTAGAAGGGAAGGAAAGAAGACGACTGAGGTTGTAGTGATATGCATAGGATTAAGAAAGAGAATGAATAGGAAAACCTGAGAATCAGTGTTGGTACAGGAAGGGAGAATGGGAAAATCTATTCAAGCTAGAACTCCATAAGTTGGTTGGCCAAAACTTCCCCTAGTAAAATGTAGATTTGGATTGACCAAATGATTTTGTTGCTTCTTGTGGAATTGTTTCGGTTAGAAGGAGGAAGTTGGCAAAAAATTCACATGATCCTTCTGAAAACATGGCATTTCAGTTTTTTTAAGTGAGAAAATAAAAAAGTAAACACCTCAACCATATTTTATTTCAGTGAATTAAAAATTTTAATAAGTCTGAAGTCAACAAAAAATATTAGCTCACTGGAAAAAAAAAGGGGGGAGAAGCTTTGAGAAATTAGTATGAAGATAATTTCTTTAATAACTATTTTCCAGGTCAGTAATGAAATAAAAAGTCAGCTGTTCGCACATATATATTTAAACCACTTACCATTATTTAGTAGTGTTGTAACATACATGATTCTGGGATTTCTGAATTTGGTGTAGCACATGGGATCACTGATCCATCTGGAGCAACATTCTGTCTCTAGCTTTGCCCAGTTCCTGACATTTTAGTGGAAGACAAACAAACTAAAAAGATAATCAGTTACTGTTCTCCCCTCAGTTTGTGCTGAGCTACTAATTTAGATAAGGGAGTCTGTAAGTAAGCCCTGAACCATAATACTGGTTTTCCTGATCATAATCTTCTATGACTGTGCACTTATCTTTTGGTCATAACATTATCCAGCACTTTTCTCAAACCCGTCTGACATGTTTGAATGAATGGCATCCTAATGGCAGCAACTGTCATTATATCCATCATGTGGCTAAATAATGAGGTGCCTAGATACTAAGCAAACAGACTAAAGGGTAATATATGACCGCAGATCTAACTCATGCTATTGATGCATGAAAGCAACAGAATATAGCAAAGGGAGTCCTTACTCAGTTAATTTAGTGAGGGTGAAAGTGAGCATGTAAGATGATTGATCTCACACATCTTAACGTTAGGCACCTGGTTTAAAAACCTAAGTTAAGAGACTAATGTCCCTTGGATTCCTATATAGTCAGCAGAAAGAGATGGTTCCTCCACTCTCTCTCACAGGAGCAATACAGAACAGGAGCCTCATCTAACTCAGATTCTTGATTCTAAAATGGTTGAGATTATTCTTTGTGTAACATGGATGAGCATGACACTATTGTTAGTAAATGAGATAAATGTATTTACTGTAGATAATAGAGCATATTAGTCATCCGTAAGTGTTGTTACAAGCTATATGAGAATGTGAATGGGAATTTTTTAAAAAGTGGTCTAAAATACAAGATTTATAGAACAGTAGAACAGTTTATCCTGTGTCTGGTATCCTAAGTGCTAGAAACTACCTTCTGTTAGAGAAGAAGTTAACCACTATGTGTGTAAATCACAAATGAAATGTCCTCAAAGACAATATTCCTATGTGGAAGGGTTTTACAAGTCTTGATCTGTTGAGAGATAGATGCACTTGCCAATGTCTTTTTTGCTTGGGAGGGACCTATTTTGGGGACTCCCCATTGGCTTCTTTCCCAGATTTTGGAGAGACTCCAGGTCTCTCTGGAACCTGGCCTTGCTGGCAGAAGTGAAATATATTTTCCAGTCCTACTTTCATGGGGTGCATAGGAACAGAAGTTGGTTAACTGGTGAAGCTCTTAGAAGGTGAGGCTTGTACAAGAATACCTCTGGATTTAAGACTTCAGTGGCAGCTGACTTCACTCACTACAGTTTTTCAAACATGCCAGGCTGTAATATACTTATGAATAGAGTTATGCATAACCAACAGCTTCATAAATACAGAAGTCTGTTTGCAGTCAATTATGAACAAATGTTTTAGTCATGACATACATAGTTTCTTACAGATAAAAACCCTGCATGTCTAATTGCAAGATTTGCTCTGTGTTCTTCTCTTGTGTGTGTAAGAAAGTGAGGGAAGTAATTACGGTGGGCCATATTTGCCAGCAAAAAATAAATCCTCTGAAGGAGAGTGGGCTAATTGTATGAAAGCCTTTTACTAGTTGTAGAACTGTTTCTGTGGAGATATTTAACAGAGTTTTTTTCATAGAACCCCTCTTTGAGGGGGTGGGTTCTTCATTGTGGAGGAATAAATATGAGAAACAAACTACACTGAAATTTTGGATTGTACTCGGTTTATTTCAGAAGATCCCAAGAGGATGTGGAAATTTGTCCTCTGAATTCTAATAAGCCTGTTTTTTCTTCACTGATTATTCTGTGATCCCGGAGAGACCAGCTTCCTCACTTACGTATCTAAACTGGGTACCTTATTTCAGCCAGTTGTGAATGCTTCTAAAGGATGGAAAAATCTAAGAAATACAGAACTCCTGTCTTGTTTCTTTTACTAAGTAAGTTTGAAAATCATACATTTATTATCAATGTAGTATCCGTTACTTGCCTTTTATCTTCTAGAAGATTTGAGGTGCTTGAGATGAATTGTGTTGTTTCTACTCTATCAGGATAGCTAATGAATCATGTCTAATTTCAGCTTTAACAGAAGCAGCTTTTAGACACTGTGGTTGCTTCATGAGGTAGGCTGAAGGAAGAAGAAGAAAAAGAAAGATGTATTTCTGACCATGGGATGAATACATCGTGATGTCATAGTTATATTCATTACAGTGTAGCATCTATACAAATGTTTCTTTATCTGGTTTTGGAACCTAAGTACTTTACCTAAGTAAACCTTTACTGCTTAGTAAAGGGATGGTATAGGGGAGGTTCTGCTGAGTTTACAATAAAGGTTAACAGTTGTCATAAGGGTTACCATTGTTGATGGCCTGCATCAGTACCAAATAAGAGCTTCTGTGCATAGACTAGACTACGGAAAAGTTGAGTTTCTTGTCAAAACCCTTGTTGAGAACAATTTGTTGAAATAATATAGTTTGCAGCAATATCCTGTGTTTCCAAGATCCATTTGCACAGCTGGAGCAGTGCAAACATATAAAATGGCAAAAAACTACACCAAACCAAAACAGTCTATCAAGACTTTTGGGGACTGTGATGTGTCTCAGCTATTATGAAGCCAGCTAAGTTGACCTCTCACTTCTTGCTCTCTTCCCAACACAGGAGATATTACAGGGGCATGAAGGGTAGACCAAGCCTTCACCTGCCAGAAATCAGAGCTACTGCTAAACTTTATTAGGTTATGATGAAGGCCAACACATCCCCTGCTGGCCCAGGGGAGCAGGAGAGTGGTGTAGAGTTCAGTTCAGTTTAGAGTCTGGCTTTTGTGCTGCTATAGCCTGTCTTAGCTCTTTTTCAGTTAAGCAATGAAAGAAAATAAGTGAGTCCCTGTTCAATACAGATAATTGGTCCTTGATTGGGGTAGGGTAATGGACTAATAATCTCTTGACATATCTTCTAGCTCTATATTCTAGAGAACAATCTTCCAGTGATTACATTTTTCAAATGTGGACCAGAACGTTCAAATCATATATATTTAGCTTTCAATTCATGATGCTTCCTGGTACTGAAATGCACGGGCTCATTTTGAGTTGAATCAGCAAATAAACCTCCCCTTTGGATTTCTCATAACCCAAATCCCTACAAAAACAAAAGTAAAGACAAATCACACCTTAATTTAAAAAAAAAAAAAAAAAAGAGAGAAAGAAAGAAAGGAGAGTAAGGTGATGTGAGGCTATTTCTCTGCTTGAAAATCCCAAGGGCAAACTTATTGGCTGCTTGCTCAGCGTGGATGGGATCTACCAAAGAAGTACATCCAAGGGAATCTGAACATCATTCTTTCCACTTTTTTAAATTCTGTTATGATGCCAGGTTTTTGAAAGGACATTAAGAAAAAGTTGGCAATGGAAGGAGGGAGGGGAAAGAGCAGGATCATAATTCAAGCCTTCAGCCTGGCTGTTTTTCCTGTAACTGTGGTGCAATGCCAAAACCACTTGCGTGCAGACTTCAAGTGTAATTCTGATCACTCTCACCCCTGATAAATTTCAAGCCAAGAGGTGGAGATAGTAGAACATCCATACTGTCAAGAATGCTGGCATTCTCCCCAATTCTGTGAGCAGGATCCACCTGCCAGGCACTGATTGATTCAACCATCTGGCTCTGCATTATAACTGCAAGAATGCAAAACTTGCACAAAACCAGATAGGCATCATCTGTGCAAGGCACTCATTGGATTCAAAGTCACTACATTAACATTGAAAATGGCACAGCAAAAATGACTGATTTGTTATGTCTCATATAATCCAAATGATTGTCTTCAGCGAAACACAGTTATAGAGGAAATGCATGTCTGATTAGAAAATTAACCTCAGTCATTAGTCATTAGAAAGAGAAAAGCATCTACCCCAGTGATAAACAAACACTGTATTGATCTGTAATTGCTGGTGTATATCAATCCTTTCTTTTATGTGGCAGGATTTTGGAGTAGAGATGTAAATTTAAGAGGTAGTAGTTTTACAGTGTTATAACTTACAAAAAGTTTAAAAGGCTAAAAAAACCCCAACACTAAATTAGTTCAGTTTAGTTTTCTCTCTGCTTGTTGAGGCATGTCACAGGCAAGGTCAGGGATTGCTTTGACACTAGCAGTGTTTAACTCCAAATGAGGGACTTAATACACTCTCTGTTCTTTGCCAGGTGACCCAAGTAGCACTCTTATTGTTTTGTTAGATAAAATTAATAATATTTTTTCAGATCCTAAAGTAAAAGGTGGGCGAACTGTGAAATAGGCAATTCTGACTGTGCCTCTCCCGGCAAAAATTTCTCTGTAAGACTTCTTCCCTTACAACGAGCATATAATGCCTTTGAATCATCCAACTTTCCCACGCAGTGGGAACCAGTGGCTGATGAAGAGTGTGAGACTTTATCAGTGTTTTCAGGAGTCAAAGCACAGCAGAAACTGGACAGAAATATTTTACAGTGAAAATCATGGATTCCCTAGTGAGTATTTCTCTACTAGAGAAACATAAGGCATGTTGCAAGCTTTGATTAGGGATTTTTTCTTTTAATCTGTTGCATATAATATAGTTAATATTATCTAGTAACATGGTCTGGATTAAGTTAGCTGGAAGTACTTGTGTTTCTCCATTCATGAAGAATACCTTCAGAAGTATTCTTAAAGCTGCAGTTTAGGGAAAATCCAACATGCATAGAGATATGTCAGTTTATTCATGATCTGTGTAGTCTTAAATAGAATCCTTTGGCTCTGCTGCTCATCAAATTGAAGGGATCATGCGGAATAAGTATCACATTAAGTTGTGATTCAAGACTCTCTCATAATGCAGAAACTCAAAGATACAGAATTAAGATTGTGTTTTCTACTGCTTGACTTCGCAGTAGGATTAATGTCCCTTGAAAGTGTGTCCATGTATATGTGTGTATGTGTGTGTGTTCCTAAGATTAAAAAGGAAATCTGCATAGTACTTATCCCATCCTACTCCAACAGTGGGGTTATGTCTGGAAAACCTGTAAGTATGGAATAGATGTCTTCCATTTGAGCTGCAGAAGTAACATTAGCTGGCTGCAGAAGAACTTTGTTTTTGCAGAGCAGAAGGATCAATCCTGCCTCTCAAGGTGTATTATGAAAAGTTCAGCCTCGTGTTTTTCTCTCTATTTAGTCTCTGAGGATAGAAGACTCTCTGCCCAAAGGACTGTGATACAAGCTTTTGGTACCATGTATTGTACCAGGGAATGGAACTGGAAACTTGGTAGGAGAGGCATAGAGAAAATAAAATTTTGCTGGATGAGTGGCAGGGAAGACAAAACACACAGCAGCAGCAGGTCTGGGGGATGGGATAGTAGTAATCTGTGTATTTCTCCCCACATCTGGTTTTCCTCTCTTCGTCATCATGAGATTTGTTACGCTGACACATGCCATTACAGAGTGAGCTCTGAACCTAGTGTATCCTTGCAGTCCCTAATTCCCTCAGGCTAGCTTATGCTATATTGATTCTCTAATCACTGTAGTTATCTCAGCAGGGTCCATATCCAGAATGAAATGAATTTAAAAGTAGTTTCTGAATACTGAAGAAATTGTTCAGAGTTTTTTATTTTAATAACAGCATAATACCTATTGTTTACTTCTACTGGACCTATTGTATTATACATATTATTTGCCCTACTAAAACTGTAATGTAAACCTACAAAGTGATTTTGTTATACCAACTTCATTTCTCTGGATAGAAAATAACAAACTCTTCCACCAAAATTCACCTCTTAAATTACATGTCAGATCTTGAATCCAGTATTATTCTCTCTCTCTCATGTGCGAAAATTATAAGCAAGATTCACAAGGAAGTTATGGGAGGAATAATTTTTAAATTATTATTAAATCTTATTTATTACTTGCTGAACACTGATGAGGCATTTGACATTGCACAGATGCGTTTGAGGGGGCTCTGGTCTGCATCTCGCAGTTGAAAAGTGCCTGTTTGTGGGGATATAAACATATGAAGAGGCAAAAGATACTAAAAAACTGAAAAGGGAGCACCTATCTTTATCCTGTATACTTCTGTATGGAAATAGTTGAAGAATAATAGAAACTGTAGCTCTTCTGATTCAGTGGTGTCTTATCTGTAATATGTGAAAATAAGCTTTTGAGCCAGGCATTTGCTGCAGTATTAAATTTCTCCTTTTGCAAGTAAAGGATGGTCACGGAAAAGGCCTTTTGGTATCTTTGTCAAAATGTACATCTAAATGACTAATACGAAGAGGTGGAGAGGCTATATGCCTTATATCTACTCTCTAGCAGACATGTTTAGGACTCCGTTTAACTTTCGCTGACATTGCTAGCAATATCTGTTAAAGAATATTTCCTCATTGTCGAAATCCAGTCAGATGAGACAATATGTAGAGTTACAGTAAATGTTTTACTGTAGATATGTCTTTGTTTGCTAGTGGTACAGTTGAGAGAAACCCTGCCCAGAGTAAGTGACATCATCTGAAGCTAGGTTCAGAGAAAGAGGGGGTGGTGGAAGGTATTCTTGAAAAGAGACAGAAATATGACATTCTCCAGCCTCCCCTCTTAGCCCAGCATCAGATTAATATAGAGAACATGGGCCTCTTGGTGGGCAGCATCATTTGAGCAGGTGAAATGGGGATCCCTGCTAAGTTACAGACTTACTTGTATGAAGGCAGTAGAAATCTGAGATGCTTTTACAGACACGTAGTTCACATTACTAGAAAATTAGATTTACATTGCTCAGGATAATGAGGAGTATAGTTAACAAAAGGGACATGGCTATTGGGCTGTCAAATAAATAAAATAGATAAAAGTAGAGCAATAGAAGGAAAATGTATTGAAGTAAAAAGAATCTTTTTTGCTGGCATTTTATGCTTTTTGAATACAGTCTTAACCTGGTGTATGTGTGTGTGTTTTATCCATGAAATACACATGAACATTGTTAAGGAAAGGAGGGGAGACTCTTTCTTCAGCTGGTGATTAGTTTGTTATAGCCAGCCTTCATAATTTGTATCCTTTTGAATTAAGAGGGTCCTGCACTTTGGCCACAACAAC